>NC_079165.1:26062481-26242481 GCF_947568905.1 Ostrea edulis | reverse complement strand
ACTCAGTTAATACAATACAGGAGACTCAATTAATACAATACAGGAGACTCAGTTAATACAGTACAGGATACTCAGTTAATACAATACAGGAGACTCAGTTAATACAATACAGGGGGACTCAGTTAATACAATACAGGAGATTCAGTTGATACAACACATGAGACTCAGTTAATACATTACAGGGGGACTCAGTTAATACAATACAGGAGACTCAGTTAATACAAGACAGGAGACTTAGTTAATACAATACAGGGAGACTCAGTTAATACAATACAGGTGACACAGTTAATACAATACAGGAGACTCAGTTAATACAAAACAGGAGACTCAGTTAATACAAGACAGGAGACTTAGTTAATACAATACAGGGAGACTCAGTTAATACAATACAGGTGACACAGTTAATACAATACAGGAGACTCAGTTAATACAATACAGGAGACTCAGTTAATACAATACATTGTCGTATTAAATACAGTACAGGGGGACTTGGTTAGTACATACACAATATAGATGGAGTCAGTTAATACAATACTGTGAATCAAGACATCAATCAAAAGGTATACAAGTATACGATATATGTGTTTATTGAAAAGAAACGCTTATTACATAACTAAAGGGGTCAAAGGAACTGGTGTGGCACGTGTGAGTACCGTTTCAAAGTTACCTATGAACATTATGAGCACTCAGACTGGCGGGACCGGTCGGTCGTGAGTTTGAGCGTCAAACAGGACGTCAACATGTAAGTATAAGTGATTGCTCCTTCGCCAAACGCTTGGCATCACGGTTCTTTCGGATATGACCTTAAAATCGGAGGTCCCGTGTCGCGACAGGCGCACGTTAAGGAACCCTCACTGCTACGACCCTGAGCGCTATTTCACCTACAGCTGGTGACATCTGAATCAATATGAATAAAAAATTCTCGACGGAACGTAAAACACGACAACGGATAAAGTAGCTCGTAGGTGTCACCGTGCTTTGCAGAATTTATCTATAAAGATTGATGTTCTTATCATCGATCAGTTTGTATGTAGATTGAGAGTTACTGTTCAAGTGTTGGGAAAAGCCAAGAATGTCTGTTGCGAAATAAATTTGAGCCTACATTGAACAGCTACCAGAGCATTGCGAAATATACAACTGGTTGTGGAAATCGTTTTGCTTAGCTATTGTGTATGATAGGATTGTACTCAGAGACCCCTACGTCGGATTCAGCATTTATTCTGTAATAATCTAGATGGACTGTTTTCTTAACTTTTTTTGGTCATATTCTATTTCTATCTTATTTTATCACATTTCATCCTTCGATTTTTTTTTTTATCGCGTATATATAAGAAGCTTAAAGACGTAAACAAGGCTTTTCATGTAGGAATATCCATACACTGTGCTTGCGATGTCGTGCAAGCTGTTCCGATGTATCTTTTTCTTTTATTAAGATATGAATTAAAGATTTTTATTACGGAGGTTGGTGTTATCGATATAGTTGGTCTGATAATGGTATAAATCGGAAAGATGACAAGTTTACTTTATACAGCATCTCTACATTACATCAACTTAAATGCAAAACGACAAAGTCCAAGGTGTATCGAAAAACAGTAACCGACTTGTTTTGAAATGATCATTCGCTTGGAGCACGAGGTTATTCGCATAAAAGACATCTACATCATATACAGAAACATTCTCTTGATATTTAATAGAGGAAGAAGTAGTATTGGGTGAAAGTTTAAATGAACTGTATTTTGACGCAGCATACTGATTGTTATATATACAGTATTTCCATAACTCTTTAGTTATAAAACATGAAAAACTGAACCCCTTAACATTTTTTATTCACGCCCTCAGTAAAGGATAATCACTTGAGATTTAGTGGCGGAGTGACTAATAAAAACCATCGACGTTTTCTACAGTCATCACATTTTCGTAATCTGGGTTTCTAGGTTATTTATCAAGACGTTTTGAAACACAGCATTATGTTGGTCTGTCCTCGGTATCAGAGTAACAAACCACAGGCATCTGACTTTTGAACCCACACTCATTAATTCACCATCCCCTTTCTAATGTTCAAAATTTATTTCTATAAAATGCGTGGATCCTATGTCTATCGATGCAATATTTAAATAACATATTTAAATCCCCTATATCATTTTGCGCTCTTATCAAACTCTTAAGGACTGAGCTGGACCTACTTGGAAATCTTAAAGTCACATAGATTTACTGGATGAAACATAACAAGAAACAAAGTCCTGTCAGTATTGAAGGGATCCTCGCTTTGAACTCGATTTTCGAGGTACAATGACCTCTGATTTACATATTTTCGGTCAACGGCTGACCAGAGTGGGGGTGGGATGGGATGGGGGTGGAGTGCAACTTGATTTGTTTCTTCAATTATATCCTTATGTGACTCCAACAAATCACCACAATCTTGCATTTTATCCGGATACACGGTGACTTTTTCTCTATTATCCATGGATTTGTGTCGGACAGTGGGATTGATCAGACCTGTCATTGAGTAAAATCGGATACCTTCGAATGTATTGCAGATAAACACCAAGGCGCGAAGCATCGACTAACTTCGGTTACCCTTGGATGTATTACAGAAAAACACTAGTGGTGAAACGATACAGTACCTTCTCGATTCGATTCGATTTTCGATACTTTAGTCTCGATTCGATGATTTTCGATTCGATACAATAGCATGTTCCAAATTCTTCAAAATGCTTAGATTTGTATTTATTGCTTTCTGCAAATAAATTCTACGTAATATAAAAGCGTTTAACATAAAGCAACCCTCTTATCACTTCTCCTAAAGCCGAACTGTCACCATACCCAGGATTTATACATTGGGGGTGCATTTTTCAACTCGACTGTGTCCATTTTTGGTACATCAAAGTTTACTCGTACGTTGATTGGGCAATTTTCAATTCCATTGGGCAATCAGAAACCGTGTTATCAAAAACAATGTGTGCTATGATTCTAGAACCGTATCGAACCGAAACAGACCCGGAATAAATCGAACATCGAATCGAGATCTCTACATCGCGATTCGGCCGCATCGCGATGCATCGTTTCACCCCTAAAAAAACACCAAGGCGCGTAATATCGACTAACATCGGATACTTTTGAATGTATTACAGAAAAAACACCATTGTATGCTTTAAAGGTGTTATGTACCGTACTAAATAAGTATTTTGTTTGATGTTAAATACTAGACCAAAGTTTTGTCAGTATGATAAAATATGAAAAATAATACAATTTGACAATTTTGACAAACTATAAACGGGTATTAAAGGAATACTGGTCTACTCAATGTAAAGAGAAAACGATGATTTTCTAGAGCATTTTAATGAAGTAGTGACTTTTATGGTAGTTGTGCGCAAGTGCGCGAGAAATATATCATATTAGAAACATCATGGGAATTACGGTATGTAGTCGTACTGAATGGTGATTTAATGTTAAACTTAAGATCTAACTCCCCTTCCATTGTTCGGAGTGGTTCTCTCTACCCTGTTTTCCTGCTGACTATCTGTGTCCCATCAACAGCCTGCTACATGCTAAATCCCGTTGCCTTGTAGAAGTTTGCTTACTTTCGAAATTCCGCGTGCAAAGTCACGTGATCATGAATATTTCGAAATGGGGCGTTTACTATCCGACTCGGGGAATAAATAATTAAATAGGAAATTAGCTTGATAATACACTTTTTAATCAGATTGAGTTAAATTGTAGAAAGTGTAATTTATATGCAACTTGATATAAAATACGTGCTTTCTATTCCTACGGCGATACCCAAAGAATACGGCATATATATCTTTAAGTATTTATATATATTTTTTCCAAATGATCACATAATCAAACTTTTCTAAAATGGTAAATCTCATATAAGATAAAGGTCTTTTTCAAAACACCTGCTAGAAACTACTGTATAATAATTTTTCTAATATGACCTTGAAGTTGACATGATAATATTCGTACTAAAAATAAAAAACATTGTTTCTTTTGAACCTCAATAAAACAGTGAGAAGCAGATATTCAGTGTGTTTAATAAAATTATATTTAGTTTTTTACACAGCAAGAAACAAAAAATACTAAATAGCCGAGAGTTGCCCAAATTTTAACGAGAAGAATTTGAAGATTTGCGTGCAAAAAAGACAATTTCTGTTATATTTGTTGAATTATAGAAACGTTTTTGATAGTTGCTATGAACAAGATTAAAGTGTCAGTTTCATCACATTGTCATTTTCCTCTCTTCGTTTTCTCAATTTTTTAAAGATTGAGGTAGCAGGGGACAGTTTCGCACTATAGGCGCGGTCAACTTTTTCAAAAAGTGGAATTACCCCGTATTTGAAGTGATATTACATGTGTAAAAATGTATACAATAATTTTAGGATGCATGTCAAATGTAGTTGAGTGCTTAGTAAAAATGTTGATATACAACATGTAGTGGTCACCATGATTCCTAGCATATAGATGGGTGCAAATACGAAACTAAGACACGTGGTCAGTTGCTGAAGAAATTCCGGTGAAAACATGCAGGGTCTAGCAAAAGGTCTGTAGCTGTGAGGGAAGGTGGATGGCCCCATATGAGAGGTAGATTTTTGAGAAGGGCAGATAGGGTTCTTGATTGAGCACAGTGTCTAAATCCCCATGTTTGGTACTGTGATGGTGTGGGGGTGGTGCGGATTAGCCCAAATGAGGGAAAATCAAAGCAAAAAAGGGGAACCTGCTCAGAGCATGTTTTGTGCACCAGCACCAGTATCTATAGATTACATGTAATTTAGGGTCATAATTTATTAACTACACTAATATGAAATACAAGTATTGACATAAAAGGGAAATATGATTTTTCATTAGTCTGTCATAATCTGACTTTGGTGTATACCCCCTATCCACATGTTTCAAAACCAAAGAAACTGTCCCCTGCCACCTGAAAATCTTGTAAAATTGTTAAGTCGTACGTAAATCATGTCATCAGCAAATTATTTCCCTTGTTTTGAACAGAATTTCAACCAGTGAAATAAATTAGAATTTTCATAGGTATTTTCCACTAATCATAAAGGAGAGGAAGTGCATTGTCCGAAGACTCTAAAATACTTCAACTATGTATACCGTCTTCCAAGGAAGACGGTATTAAAGATACAATTAATGATACATTATGAAATAAAGATACAATCAATGACACATTATTGATTATAGAATAACGATACGATATCAATGATACATAATAAAATAACGATACAATATCAATGATACATAATAAAATAACGATACGATATCAATGATACATAATAAAATAACGATACGATATCAATGATACATAATAAAATAACGATACGATATCAATGATACATAATAAAATAACGATACGATATCAATGATACATACTAAAATAACGATACGATATCAATGATACATAATAAAATTACTATACTATCAATGACACGAGATGCAGATTTAAGACTCATTGCACCAGTAATCACAATGATTGATGCGATTTTTAGGTCACTTGAGTAAACTCAGGTGACCTATTGCAATTGGTTGTCTTTCGTCGTACGTTAACAATTGAACATTTTTAACTTTTTAATAACCACCTGTCCAATTCTTTTCAAATTTGGTATGAAGCATCATTGGGACAAGGGGGACATAAATTGTAAATTTCAGGACTCCAGCAACCCTGAGGCCCTAGGAGCGGGGCAAAAACTGCCAAAAATTGACCAATTTTCAAAAATGTTCTTCTCAAGAACTGCATATTTGTAAGAAAAACTAAATGCATGGTGATAGAGAGCAGGAAGGCCTCTACCAAAATTGTAAATTTCATGACCCCCGGGTAGGGGTTCTGACCCAAGGGCGGGGCCAAACTTGGTATATAGTGTTTATGTGTAAAACACTTAAATAACACCATCTTTAGCGTTGTTGATACTACATTGACACTAAATAGATATTTAAAAAGAGCAGGTAGTCCTTTACCAAAATTGTAAATTTGATGATCCCAGGGGTATGGGGTTTTGGTATCAGGGTGGGGCCAAAATGGTCAGTTATTAAATGTGTGAACAATAGACATTTTTAACTTCTTCTTGATAACTATTATTCCAATTCTTTTCATATTTGGTATGAAGCATATTTGGAACAAGGGGGACATAGATTGTAAATTTCATGATCCCCGGGATAGGGATTCTGACCCCAGGGCGGGGCCAAACTTGGTATATAGTGCTAAATGGATAGGGCAGGTAGTCTTTTACCAAAATTTTAAATTTGATTTTCTCCAGAGTAAGGATTCTGACCCCAGGGCGGGGCCAAACTTAGTATATAGTATGTATGTGTAAGTTTGCTGATACTCTATAAAATCTAAATGCATACTTAGAGATAGTAGAAAAGGATGCACAAAAAATGGTGAATTTCATAACCCTGGGTTAAGACTTTAGGATGAGTCCAAATTAGTCATATCTTGCTATTTTAATGTTAATACACCTATTATTTAAAGCCTTTCATCAGTGTATGCACTTTTGAGGGCAGTGAAGTTTTAAGAACACATCTTGTTTATACTGTTGCTGAACATTAGAATTTAACTTAGATATTCAGAACAGGAAATTTTTTCTAGATTTCATAGCTCATGGAAGTGGTGATACTTTTTCACTAGTATCCAGGTGACCGATAAGGCCTGTGGACCTCTTGTTTTAAATGATAAGAGGAGTGAATGGGAAACATGAGAGAAAAAGAAATGAGACGTAGGGAAGCCAAATATATGTGTACATGTGTGAGCAGTCAACAGTGGATGCTTACTCCTCTTAGGTACCTTATCGCATATTCCAGGAATCCGTGTTTCCCCTGCCCTCAATTTTGTATTCTGAACGGGGTTTGTGAGATTTATCACTCTTCGTTATCTTCACTTTTGCACAAAATATATAAAAGTTTGGATTTTTCTGCATGCATTTAAAATTTTATTTTATTTTCAAACGCATACTGGAATTTTTAAAAGAGCGATTAATCTCGTCCCTGATGTCATGTGATAACACGTTCAGCAGACAACAGACTTTTCACATTTTCATCTTTTTCTCCAGAACTACTGGGCCAATTTCAACCAAACTTAGCACAAAGCATCCTTAGGGAAAGGGAATTTAAGTTTGTTCAATTAAAGGGTCATGCTCTCTTCAAAGGGAAGATAATCACAAAAAATGCAAAAACAGGGTGGGTCATTTAAAAATCTTCTCAAGAACCACTGGGCCAGAAGAGTTGCAATTCATATGAAAGCTTCATGACATAGTGCAGATTCATGTTTGTTAAAACCATGGTCCCCGGGGGTAGGATGGGGCCACAGTAGGGGAGAAAAGTTTTACATACAAATGTATAGGGAAAATCTTTTAAAATATTCTTCTCAAGAACCACTGGGCCAGAAAGATTTGCATGGGAATATATAGGAATTTTTTTTCTCTCAAGAACCACTGAGCCAGAAAAGTTTACATTTACATGAAAGCTTTCTGATATAATGCAGATTCAGGTTTGTTAAAACCATGGCCCCCGGGGATATGTTGGGGCCACAACAAGGGAGAAGAGTTTTACATATAAATATAATGGGGAAAATATATAAAAATCTTCTTCTCACGAACCACTGGGCCAGAAAAATTTATATTTACATGAAAACTTCTTGACATAATAGAGATTCAAATTTGTTAACATCACGGCCCCCGAGGATAGGGTGGGCCACAATAGGGGATCAAAGTTTTATATGTACATACAAAAATATAGGGAAAATATTTAAAAAATCTTCTCAAGAACCACTGGGCCAAAAAAGTTGATATTTACATGAAAACTTCCTGACATAGTGCAGATTCAGATTTGTAAAAATCATGGCCCCCAGAGTAGGTTGGGGCCACAATAGGGATTAAAGTTTTACATGCGAATATGTTGGGAAAAAGCTTTCAATATGGGCCAAGGTGACTCAGGTGAATGATGTGGCCCATGGGCCTCTTGTTTTGGTGGTGGTAGCGTTAAGGTGTGGGGCGGGATCTACAGTGGTTGCAAAAGCCACTTGATCATCACTGAAGGCAGTTTGACAGCTCAACGGTACATTAATACTGTTCTGCATTCTGTTGTCCGGCCGTTCGTCCGCCAATACAACGTTTTCAATACGATAGTGTCCGATGTCAAGTAACAGGGCGTGAAAAGGGCTGCAGTGCTAAGACGTCACCCTGGCCCCATGCAGTCACGATCTCCCGCCAAGATGGCACGTGCGGGACATGTTAACGCAACGCATTCAAATGCGCCCAAATACGCAAGTTCCGAGTTACCCAAAAGTTATTTCCCTTTGTCGAACTCTTTCGCATTTATGACGTATGGTGGGTACACAATGTATACATTATATCGTAGACTGGCACTGTACATAGCGATTACGTACGATTAATGTAATGAAAGCGTAACTTTTGTTTATATCAATCACTGGTATGCATATTCTGGCCATATCAAGCATAATTTGTTTGAATAAGATCATCAAATTGGCTATTAAATCATTATTCGTTTCCTCTTCTACATGAGTGACCCTTTTATCAAAAAAAGATGGCAATTAACAATATTTGTTTGAGCCATTTTGTTATCCAATATTCATAAACTCACTAAAGTTGCCTTTCCCCTGAGATAGGATGGTCTCAGAAACTCTGGATATCATAGTTTAAGAAATAATACAACGATAGTAATTAGCAAATGTACCCACTGTCATAATATTTTACGTCATAATCTACGGAAGAGTTCGATAAAGGGAAATAACTGTTGGGGAACTCGGAACTTCCGTATTCACCAGAAACATTTCGGAAAGAGTGACACAACATTCCAACTCTCTGCATCTCAGGATTTGAGCAGTAATGAATGCTAAGGGGGGGGGGGGGGGGGGGGCATTCGTCATTAAAGTAGGAATTACCTCTTCAGCCTTGACATTTCTAATGGCAAACTCTAAATACACTCTGTTATCCAGTAGAATAGATATGTATATCCTATTAGTTGTAAAAATTCAACGATACATGTATGTTTGATTGAATTAATAAAAATGTTACCGAGAAATAGAAGGCTGCGTTTGTTTTACGTGTCAGTGTATACAAGATAGGCAAGTAAACATCGCATCAATTATGCCCACGTAACATTCGTGTTAATCAGTGCCTAGAGGGGAAATTCCTAATGTTAGCTACGGCAGGCTATCAATGCCACTTAATGAATGAAAAAGGTGAAAATCCATGTAGTAATGAAAAAGGTGAAGGTAGCAAACAAAAAAGATTAAAAAATTAAGAGAAGAGCAAACACGGACTCCTGGACATACTAGAGATCGGATCAGCGAGAGTCGCTCAAACATCTTACGATGAAACTTTTAAAACACTGTAATTCCCTTGCAATTCTTCACTCATATATTTCAAAATGAGCAAAACGTACGTATATACATAACATAGGCGGAAAACTTGCATTCTTACTCAGGGCATAGTTGTACTCAATTGAGTATAAGACAGAGACGAACTTTTTATCTTAGTCGTGAGTTTTTTGTGAAAATGCGCCTGGGAGGAGTAAGCATCCCCAATTGAGTGTTGACTGGTGGTTAATATATTGGTGGCGCGGTGTGTGTGTGTGTGTGTATATATATATATATATATATATATATATATATATATATATATATATATATATATACTAGTATACTGAGGAGTTTTAAAAACGCAACACTGGTAATGTTTTATCTTATTTTTTATTTCATTAATTTGAAACATATATTTCTGGTATATAATCTCTCACTTGATAAATAAAGTTTCACATCCATCAATTTAAAACCCCACTGCTATTTCCTGAATGGCTACAAATGAGGGGCAAAAAGGGTTTGGTTCACTAATACCGGGTATATCCACCATTAGCGTTTCTGAAGACGCGTAGGCGACGTTTCATTGGCTGACAAATGGTCCGAGTAATTATTTTAAGGAATATTCTGCCACTCCCCCAACAACACCCTTTCAGTTCTTGTGGAACTGAGTTTGCGCACTCGTTTACCAAGCTCGTTCAATTGGATTTAGGTCTGGGGACATGACGGACCAACCAAGGACGTGGATGATATTTCTTTGAAAACAAATTAGTGTTAAGCTCGCAGTGAGTTCGCGCGCATTGTCCTGCTAAAAACTTGCTTTGTCTGTGCTGCTGTATCAATGGCGCCAACACAGGCTTTAGAAGGTCGTCTATATTTCGCCGAGCAGTTATCCGAGCAAAATGATCAATTGGGAGCGAAAATTTGTGATGCCCCAAACCATGATGCTGTTTCCGCTGTCTCGTTCAAACGCGCAATATTGTCTACGTAGCGTGCACATGCCGGTCAACTTGCATTATGTCGTCTGCGTTATCTTGATTCCCCAGAAAGCCAGACCAGTGTCCAATTTTGGCTTCGATTGAAAAGCTGTCGGGCTGCACTCTGTAGCGTCAATGGTTGGGATTTTAAAAGTTGTAAATCTTTGAAAGATCTTCTGCAGAGAACCCCACGACGTTCCAACATTTGAGAAACTGTTCTACGGTGAATTGTCCTACCTTGGCGTCCAATTGCTTGCCCCGCCGTCGTCGGAGCAGCCGTAAACCTATTCCGTAAGTGGCGTTGTTGTATGAAAGCCTGCTGACGTTGTTCTGAATGTATCAATTAACTAATGCATTAATCAACGGATGTAGGGTTTTGAATCCCGCGCAGCAGTACCATGACGTTGTGTTGTTCTGAATGTATTAATTAATGTATTATTTAACGGCTGTATACGTAGTGTTTGGAATCAGTTCTAGAAAGACCCTTCTTCAGGCTAAATACATACACAAGACGCTATTCATGCTTACGGCATGCATTACACCATGATATAGTTCACACCATTGCATGACACTCAATGCAAACATATGCGGTGCGATATTTTTTATGTATTTGCAAGCATCTTTGATCTGAGGGGTGGCAGTGTATCTTGACGCCTTGTACCCATTTTATATATTGATTTTGGAAATCCTGCCATCCATGTAATTAAATTTTTACAAGACTCTCTCTCTCTCCCTCTCTTACATAAAGCACTCAAAATGACTAACGGCACGAATAATGTGAAATTGTCACCTCGTTGGTCATTTTTAATGCTTTCTATATCCTTATTTATCCTTATTTAAACATTCAGAAACGTTGCACTTTGGATGTTGAGTGTTGTTGGTATTTAGTGCAATATATATATATATATATATATATATATATATATATATATATATACAAAGTGCTAAAATGACTAACGACGCGAGCCATCTGGTTATTCGTGTCGTTGGTCATTTTAGTGCTTTGTTTAAGTTCTGTATTTGACCTTGGATCCACGTTTTATATATATATATATATATATATATATATATATATACTTATATACTTGACATGATTAATTGTAAACCTTAATTCCTGTAAATGCTGCGGATTGTTTTCACGCTTAATTGTTCAGCGCGATCAGGCACCTACTGATCGCTTATTTGACATACATATTTCGAATTAATACGTAAGCTACGATATTATATGGTATACATCCATTGAATTAGACTACCATTGAATAAGTGTTCTCGGTTGCACTGATAACCCCGCCTCCGTCGAGTCAATGATCCAGACGTTGTATAAATTAGTCATCTCCTTGCCAAGTGCCCCTGTCAGTGCCCCTTCGTCAAACCAACTTCTGTGCGAGTGCAGTACAGGGTTCCATGTTTTAGCATTGAAAACTGTTAGAAGAACAACATACACAACAATGGACTCTGTTTTATTCCTAGGAATGCTTTCTCTGCTGGCTTACTTCTTAGGTAAGATCAAACGATAATCTGGTCATTCATTTCTCCACAGGTAAAGGTGCTCATACACATACGGTCAGCGCACAGGTAGAGGTGCTCATACACATACGGTCAGCGCTATCCTTGAAAGAATGCTTGTTTTTATTATGAACATTTTTGGTCGTGAGATTTACAATCTGGAATCGATCAATCTTCCATCCGGTGCCGAGTTATGCATAGCATTTACCATCTTAACTGTTCTATCCTTAACATATTGATTATAATAATTCACGATCCTGTGTTGGTATTGTGTGACCCGGTCAAGCATTGCATTATCTGGTCTAGCCAACAAATGTTCATTCAGTCAAGGGCAACGAATGAAAAAAAAATGCATATGGTGCATCTGGCATGGAAACCCACGTGAAGAAAATGCGCGCGGTTTGGATTTTCCATTCACTGAACAAACCCACGCATTGAATTAGGTGAATAATGGGCACATACACATAATTTATGCATGATCTCTTTGCTTGTAGATTTAAAAAAAAATGTAAACAGGTAACAATGCGTGGAGAAGTATGCAACAACTTTGGAAGAGTGTACGTGTTATAGTCTGATGACGCATCGCTTTTACAAGAATTTGTTCAGCAGTTTTAAAAAATCCGAAGAAAGAAATCGTATTGGAGATCATTTGTACGATTTACATTCTCCTTTGCTCAAAAACAATTTTATCAAAAAGCCCTAAAAGCTTTCTTTAAACTCGGGAAAGATTTCATTTCATTGAATCCACATATTAAAACCACTATGCACATTTTTGACCATACCATTAACCCTATCTTATTATATGCATCTGAAATTTGGGGTTCTATAAATTCATCTTCAAAAATATTAAGAACTCCAGGCTGTACCATTAATAAAATGTACTCCAACCTATTTTGTGACAAACTTCATTTGAAATTTTGTAAATCAATACTTGGGGTACACAAATCTGCAACAAATTTTGCTGTTTTTTCTGAATTGGGAAGATTTCCTCTACACTTTGACATTGTCAAATCGATATTAAGTTATTGGTACAGACTTGAAAACCTTGGTCAATCTTTTCCACTATTGAATGATGCATATTGTGAATCAAAGTCACTGTTTGAACAGAATGTTCCGTCATGGTACAGTACCACCAATTTTCTTATCAATAAGCTAGATGGTGTTCAGAATTTGACTTGTGCCAAAGTACATAAATTCAAAAGTGAACTGAAAGATTGTTTATTCAAAAATTATATTAAGGAATGGAAATCACAAGCTACGTCACAATACGACAAAAAATTGAATTGCTACATATCTTTTAAACAAAACTTTGGTCAGGAGAAATATTTAGAATTACTCAAAAACTTTGAGCAGAGAAGTTTTACACGCTTTCGCATATCGGCACACAGATTAAATATTGAAAGAGGACGATACCAAGGCATTCCTAGACAAGATGGACACTGTACTAGATGTAATACCAATACACTTGATGATGAAAAACATTTTTTACTGTCATGTTCTCATAATGAGGAAGAAAGAAATGTTTTATATGAATTGGTGAATAACTGCTGTAAGAACGTTTGTAACCTGAATAATGATCAAAAGTTGATCTGGCTCATGACAAATGAAAATGCACAAATACTCAAACAAATCAGCAAAATGATTTTAAAAACAGGGATATAGAATACTAAGGGTTGTATAACTATACTTGTATGTATAATTTACTCCTTGTCACTTTCAAATAAACACATCTATAAATAAGCTAGCTGTCTCGAATACTTGGGGTACAAGACTGCCAGTCTGATTGACTTGGCAAAGGCACCGTCCCTTGGTACCCCCTGTATTCGTGACAACATTTTATAATATTGTTTCATTTTCCTACCCATGTAACATCCTTGTTGTACATCGCATTTTCAATCAGTACTATAAGCCAACTCAAGACCAACATCAATGTAGAAATGGTATACATCTGTTTATCGTATTGTGTAGTTCTATTTAATTGTATACAATACTCATGTAAGCTGTCTTGAATATATAACATCTGTATATGGTATGCATGTGAACATATTGTGGTATCATGTATTTATTTTTGTGTATACTATAAATAAGCTGTCTTAAACACTTAGGGTACAAGACTGCCAGTCTGATAGACTTGGCTCAGGCACCGTCCCTTGGTACCCTCTGTATATGTAGTAGTTACTCCATATGGTATTGTTGGTTATGTGCAGATACCTGATGGGTGTGGTCATAATGACACGAGGGAACGTAGCTCCCGAGAAAGTGAAGCTTGCGTAGTGCGCCCTTTGGTGAGAAAATGAAATTACCTGTGTGGTATCTACACCGCCATACGGAATCTTATGTCTCTCCGCCACTCTCACAGCCATTATTTACATTTATCTACTAAACCTTAATCTAGCAACATGTCCAGAGACCTCTCCGTTCACTGGTCTCTATAGCACAAGGTGTACTGTATTCCTGATTTCCTTCAGTTTGTGTGTAATGTGTTGAAAGCAATTCAATTAAGACTACGCCATGCTGGGGTGTAATTCAGCAACCTGAATGGGATGCGATCCCTGAACATAAAAAACCTCATCATCACGGCTGTTTTAATCCGTTGTTTAGAAGTGTTGGTGCCCCTCAGAAAAGATTATTTAAAGCACAGGGAAATTTTGTGCTTGCTTAAAGATTTTAGACGTATTGAATATTAAACTGCAATAATACTTGTGTCATTAGTCGAGTTTGAAAGAACCCCTGTCGTATATGAAGGGGCGTAGTGGGGTTACAAGGCCAATGTCGGGGAAGAATTGATAAGAAGGCTTGATTATAGTCAGAAATTGAACAGGAGTGGATCCAAAGGCCATGTTACTGGGGATGCAGACCCTTTTAAAATTTCTCTTAATTTTAACAAAAATGGTAATTGTTTTGCCATTTTGCGGTGTTCAACCTCCAACTTCCCATTTTGGGCGGAAAATGTCCAAACTTGGGTTGCAGCACTCCCCCTTTTCCTTTAAAAATGTTTTGGATCCGCTCCTGAATTACAATTATTTTCTGCATGTCCGCTAGTTAACAAATTTGCACTGCATCTGCATCCTGAATCTGACATACTATCCAGAAAGACTTATGCCAAACTTCAGAAGCCCCCCCCCCCCCCCCCCCCCCCCCCCCCGGCACAGACGCTTACGATATGTCTGTAATATCGCGGTCATGTAAAGGTGATTTTGAAAACAAAAAGAATTATTGAGCAAAATGAGTTATTAAGCGAAATGGTAATATTGATTTCAGAGCATTGTTGAATACTCTTGAGAAGTGTAATGGAATTGCAAATTACTGAAATGAGTATACACATGCAGGAATCAATATTTGATGTCTGTGCCTTTGTCAATTCCGCCAGTCTCTTGTGTTTCGGTTTACATGACACATGTTGTTAGGAATACTGTGTATTGTTATAAGGTATCTGTTCATTCAATAAACTTCTTTCCTATCATCAAGTTGACCTTGTTTCCTTAACAGATTAACCTTCGATACTTTAGATTAAACTAAATGCACTTTGGACAGAACGCTCACTTAATAAAGCTACCTTAAGGAGGAATAATATAATAAAACGTGGAGGATATGTAAAATTAGAAACTTAAAAAAATCTAAAACCTCATGTAGTTAAAAAAGAATACAGTTTTAGTAGCAAGTAGCATGTAATCTGTAAAAATAAATAAAAATTTCTACTAGATCCGAAAATGCGAACTTCAGATCAGGAGTCGACACATAAACCTACTGAGCTACCCAGTTAAGCAATTAGCAGCCGACACATAAACCTACTGAGCTACCCAGTTAAACAATTAGCAACCGACACATAAACCTACTGAGCTACCCAGTTAAGCAATTAGCAGCCGACACTTAAACCTACTGAGCTACCCAGTAAAGCAATTACCAGCCGACACATAAACCTACTGAGCTAACCAGTTAAGCAATTAGCAGCCGACACATAAACCTTCTGAGCTACCCAGTTAAGCAATTAGCAGCCGACACTTAAACCTACTGAGCTACCCAGCAAAGCAATTAGCAGCCGACACATAAACCTACTGAGCTAGCCAGTTAAGCAATTAGCAGCCGACACATAAACCTACTGAGCTAGCCAGTTAAGCAATTAGCAGCCGACACATAAACCTACTGAGCTACCTAGTTAAGCAATTAGCAGTCGACACATAAACCTACTGAGCTACCCAGTTAAGCAATTAGCAGCCGACACTTAAACCTACTGAGCTACCCAGTAAAGCAATTAGCAGCCGACACATAAACCTACTGAGCTACCCAGTTAAGCAATTAGCAGCCGACACATAAACCTACTGAGCTAACCAGTTAAGCAATTAGCAGCCGACACATAAACCTACTGAGCTACCTAGTTAAGCAATTAGCAGTCGACACATAAACCTACTGAGCTACCCAGTTAAGCGATTAGCAGCCGACACTTAAACCTACTGAGCTACCCAGCTAAGCAATTAGCAGCCGACACTTAAACCTATTGAGCTACCCAGTTAAGCAATTAGCAGCCGACACATAAACCTACTGAGGTTTTCTGTCCCCTGTTAGACATTTCAATTGTCTATAAAGATGCCATTTTTTCTTCCAAGGTGATTATCTTGCCTTTCGGGTGAGGATGATCTTATCTGTTGGGTGAGGGTTATCTTATCTATCGTGTGAGGATTATCTTACCTGCCGGGTGAGGATTATGTTACCTGTTGAGTGAGGATTATCTTACCTGTCGGGCGGGGCGAGGATTATCTTATCTGTTGGGTGAAGATTATCTTACATGTCGGGTGAGGATTATCTTCTCTGTTGGGTGAGGATGATCTTACCTGTTGGGTGAGGATTGTCTTATCAGTGTGGTGAAGGTTATCTTATCTGTTAGGTGAGGATTATCTCACCTGTTCTGTGATGATTATTTTGCCTGTTGGGTGAGGATTATCTTACATATGGGGTGAGGATTATCTTATCTGTTGGGTGAGGATTATCTTATCTGTTGGGTGAGGATTGTCTTATCTGTTGGGTGAGGATTGTCTTATCTGTTGGGTGAGGATTATCTTATATGTGTGGTGAGGATTATCTCTCCTGTCGGGTGAGGATTATCTCACCTGTTGTGTGAGGATTATAGTACCTGTAATGTGACGGTTATTTGCGATGAAGATAGTTCTACAACCTTCAAATATTTAATGTATTTCAGGTCCAGTTAATGGTCAATGTAACATGCAGGGCGTTAGCGCGTGCATGCCAAGTGGACAACCTTCAACGGACAACCAGTGCGAGTGAGTACATGTAAAGTCTCAGAGCTCTGTCAGTGTATGTGTGTCAGATGATGTCATCAATCGTTAAAATGGCCAACCTTATGAAAGTCTAGGTCACAGGATTTCCCAGTTCCAGCAGGTCAACTATGACGTGCTTCGGAATGTTTTGCATACATTAAGGCGAAAATTACACCACAGTACACAAAACTGGAAAAACCCAATGTCTTACAACAACGGGCATCTAGAATTTATGTTTTGACATATTTTCGAAACAAGTGAAAAGAAATCAGAATACACGTGTACCTTAATTTAAGGGCTGACTTAAAACATTGCCTATCAGCAATTACAGGAAATGCACGTGTTGTTTGATTCGAACTTATATTCAATTTTACCACAATTTTCGTTGTAATTAAAAAAATTAAAAACCTATGCTGGCATACTTTCTGTTCCCTAAAAGGTTATTTTTCTATAGATTATTCCGACATGCAAGATAATTAGGTTGACATGCCACATACATATTTCAAAATGCAACTTATGTTAACATGCATGAAAAATGTGATCGCTTTTGAATAGGAATTGTTTTCCCCAAAAATATTAAGTTAGATCGATCCTCATGTGATGTCATAGGTTTTTGCAAATTTCTTTAATAGATTGAACTGTGCGCATGCTAGAAATATATCTATCAGTGGAATTTTATTCAATGGATAAGATAAAAAATCTGGTGAAGTATTGATAGTGAAAAGTTTATATTTTCTATAGATAATCAATTATTTATAATGAAAAAAAAAATTTGACAAGGGCAATGCATGTAACTCCTATGCTGGTATTTCCTATAATGTATGTCTATTATGTAATGATTTCCCTAATATCCACAGTTAATTCATACATATCTATATATTAGCAGTTTTTCTAAACTGTTCACATTAAAAAAATTGAAATTGTCATTTTAATGAATTTTTATCTATTTTCATTATTCTGTTTTACGAAAATGTGCGATTTTCTGATGTTGATCTATACTTCTATTTTTTATGTCTGGCATCTTAATAAAGATGGCAACATATACATTTTCTTTGCTTATCAATTAAATTAAACTATAAACTATATTGAGTAAAAATTAATACAGTTTTTCCACTTTCAACCATTAATATTGCGAAGTCACACTAGGGTGGAGCTACCTTAAATATCACCAACGTGCAATATCCAGCACGCAACTTAATTATCTTAACATACAGCTTAATTACATTAACATACAAGTTATCTATGTTTAACATACAACTTATCTATGTCAACATACAAGTTATCTATGTTTAACATACAAGTTATCTATGTTTAACATACAACTTACCTATGTCAACCTACTATTTATCTATGTCAACGTACAACTTATCTATGTCAACATACAAATTATATATGTAAACATACAACTTATCTATCTTTAACATACAACTTATCTATGTCAACCTACTATTTATCTATGTCAACGTACAACTTATCTATGTCAACATACAACCTATCTATGTTAACTTTCAACTTAATTATTTATCTATGTCAACATACAACTTATTTATGTCAACATACAATCTATCTATATGGAACGCCATTGCTGCCTTATGTGGGTGTGTTTCATGATAAGGTGGTGTTTTTTCTTGATATGCTGTGGTTCTTTCATGATAAGGTGGTGCTCTTTTATTATGTGCTGTAGTTCTTTCATGATAAGGTGGTGTTTTTATATATTGTGCTTTTTTGTTATATGCTGTAGGTCTTTTATGTTAGGATGGTGACATTTCATTACAGCTGTGGTTTTATCCTAATGAGATGGTGCATTATCATGAAAGAACTACAGCATATAACGAAAAAGCACCACCTTATCATGAAAGAACAACAACATACAATAAAAAAGCACCACCTTATCATGAAAAAAACCCCACAACATATAATAAAAAAAAAACACCACCTTATCATGAAAGAACCACACCATATAATAAAAAAGCACCACCTTATCATGAAAGAACCACAACATTTAATAAAAAAGCACCACCTTATCATGAAAGAACCACAGCATATAACGAAAAAGCACCACCTTATGAAAAAACCACAACATATAATAAAAAGCACCACCTTATCATGAAAAAACCACAGCATATAATAAAAAAGCACCACCTTATCATGACAGAATCACAGCATATAATAAAAAGTACAATATCATCATGAAACACATCCACATAAGGCAGTTATGGCGTTCCATATATCTATGTTAACATACAATTTATCGTTGTCAACATACAGCTTATCTATGTCAACATACAACTTATCGGTGTCAACATAGAACTTATCTATGTTAACATACAACTTACAACGTAATTATGTAGACATGTATTTTTTTAAATGAATCGAACAAACAATATGTGGAACAACAGTTGACATTCACACAGTCATATACATGTATATAGAATGTACCCATAATCTTTCATTTGTGATACGGCTAACAGTCATACAAAATGTGATGTAATAAGAGTACGTTTGAAATAACTTACATGTTATTATTGTAGAATGTTCAGAACTTTGCAGACCTGTCTGGAACCATTTAAAGCTGGCTGCGAATCGGACTCCACCTTCCAAACAATGATGGCCGGATTTGCCCAACTAGGCCCGCTATGCGGCGGTATGTCTTTTTCCGTAGGCGCTCGCGTTATGGATAATGTAAATAAAGACTAAAGACCTATCGAGGAAATTCGAACTATGATCGTGATATTTTCTTCCATTCCATGATGCGGATTTTTTGTTTTCTGTAATTTATTTTATATAATATATATCAGTATGCTGTTAAAATTATTTCATAAACGTTTAAAAATTGACTTCACCCACCGTGTACTAAAAAGTGTGAAATAACTTTTCAAATGTTTATGAAATTAAATTTTAACAGCATACTAGTATATAATAAGCAAAACGGATATAAAAAAAAATTGAAAATCGCCATCATGGAGTAAAAAAAGTCACAATCATAGTCCAAATTTCCTCAATAGCTCTATAGTTGTTGTCGGTTCCTTTTTATGCACGTGCAGGTGTACGGGTATTGTTCACACTATTGTCCCCCTTCCAGGTATCTGGCTGGTTGCACGCATGGCAGATCTCGCCTCAGATCTTCATTTTTTCCGGTCATGAGGATCGGTAGTAGAGAGCTTCCATTCTCATCGATCTTTCTCCGTCATCTCTCTCCATGATAGCATTGGCCGACCAACTCTACGCCTACAATGAACTTGTATATTGAAAGCGCATTTGACTGCATTGCTGGATCTGACAATATGGCCATACCAGCGGAGTCCCCTTTCCCTTAAGATGAGGACGAGGTCATCGATACCAAGCCGTCCCAGCAATTCAATTGAACCTACAGCAGCCATATCTTCAGACTTGATGTTGCAGATCTGTCTTATCATGGCCTTGTCATTGAGCTGTAGGCGATGGAGATTTGGCTTGGTCAGTGCCCAGCATAGCGCTCCGTACAGAAGTGTTATATCCTCGACCACGGGTCTTGCACAACATGTGTCGTGATGTCAGAACCGGTGGCAGCTCCTTGAATTTCTTCCAAGCAGCCTTCACACGCGTAGTGATTGCTAGGTCACAGCCACCAGCTGCGGAAAGCATGTCTCCGAAGTAGCAGAAGGAACCTACGACCTCCAACTTGTCCAGACCAACATGGACATCACTCTGCAGCCTGCCGTCAAGAGGGCGAGCCGTTCCCCTGCATCTTGAGCATCTAAAGTTAGGGTCCACAAAGAAGCGCATGAGTCCACTGCATTTCTTGTGCACCCAGTGCTTGCAGCCATTGCAGAAAATACTATTGCTGCCTACACCTGTACGACAGACAGCACACGGGAAGCTGCCTGAGTCCTGAAGTAGATGAAGACCTGTACTACAGATCATGATCTTGGTTTTGTCCTCATTCACTCTCAATCCTTTCCTTTCCATAGCTTCTTTCCAAGTAAGGAGCCTCTTGACACATCCATCCAATGAGTCAGTAATGATAACCAGGTCATCTGCATACAGATCCTCCCAGGGAACACGGTGCGAAATTCGCTGAAAGAGCCTCGAGCACGATGATGAAAGCAGAGGGCTGAGTACTGACCCCTGATGGACTCCGACCTTCACAGCAAACTCCTCACTGTAGCTGTCACCAACGCGAACACAGCTACGAGCATTGCCATACATACAATGCACCAGACGCACAATCCACTCTTCCACATTTTTGCAGTGCCCACTAGATCATCTTCCAAGTCTTTATTTTTACTATCTAGACCCAAGCGCCTATGCATTTTTCTCTTGTACATCCTAAATCAAAGGCACTGAAACTACTGAATAAGTGTGTAGATTCTGGTATTTAAGAGAAATATTAATTTACTTTGGCATTATTATTGTTACTTACAAAGCATTTCTCAATGTACAGTCCATTACAAATTTGACAAAAGGGAAAAATGGATGCTAGGTCATGTACATGACTGTACGTTTGTGTATAAAAGGTTTTCGTTGAATCCGCTTTCTGTGAAGTTGGGTTTGTCAAGTTTTACTATATACATCGGCCACAGCTAAATCAATGGTCAACGATTAGACTGGTTGCAAGACTGAATTGACATATAACCTCATAAAACATCAGGCTAGAATGGTTCCTTATCTTATCTCAGCGGGAGATAGCAGAAAGGTAGACTTGTTTTCAAAATCAGCTCATAGGTGGTGTGTATCCGGAGACGCGAAAACGAAAGTAGAAAATCTAACTGATGGCAAAAAAGATCGCCGCAGCTATGCTTATATCGCTTTTTTGATAAAACCACGTTATTTATCATCAAATTTATGATACATGAATCGTAGACACGATGCTAAATCATGAATTGGGGGATTCACGTGACTGCAGAAAAATTGAAAACGACAGATATGTCAATTGTCTTTGAATTACATCATTTATTTGTCATTTGAAGTAAAAAATATAACTTGATACAAGAAATAATGACCCAGATGTTTGAGGTACTTCCCAATAACTGAATTGATTATTGCATGTAAATCTATGTGTGAATTTTCCCCCAGGCGAGCGTTCGTTGATGAATTGTCTGCTTATTGATTCTGTGTTGGTCATAGCCATAATTCGTCACTTGTGATTCAGTGTATGTCTCTTGTGTCCCAATTCAGCATTTCAATGATATAAAGCATGCCGATGTAAAGTGTTGCAGTTCATACCCTTATGTATTTTCAAAAATGAAGTTTATTTCTAATATTTACATTCTACTTTCATTTCTGGCGGAATTCTTAGCCATGCAAATAGACGTACTATATTTATCTGTATTAACCTTCAGCTAGGGATCACGAAATATGATTTTATGCATTTATTTACATCTCTGTTAGCATAGTTAAGATGGCAGAATTGATTTATTTAGGTTCGTCTGGTTCTTCTGGTGGCGATGGACAATGTGACATGGTAGGAGTTGGTAAATGTATGGAGGGTGTTCAGTTACCTTCACCTGACACAAAAGATCTGCAGACGGCATGCGCGTAAGTGTAGCAGATGTTTTTATTGAAATGACCCCCCTCTCTCTCTCTCTGACCAAGTTTATGGACAATAAAAAATGGCCATCTGTAAGTCTTCTGTTGGCCTTTCAACATTTTGCATCTTTTTTAAGAACAACTGAACTCATTTCATCCGAACTGATCACATCGTATCATTAAATACAGGAGATTCAAATTTGCTCATATTAAGAGCCATGTCCTCGTTCTAGTGGAGATGATTCAGAAAAAAGTGACAATAGGGCGGTGTGTTTGATGATTTTCTTTGCAAGAACTACAATGGGTGGGGTGGTCACGATTTTTCAAAGGAATGGTCCGAAAAACTCCTCGAAAATCTTGTCAAGAAGTAGAAGGGTCCAAGATATCAAAATGATTTGTTATCATCCTTTCAATATATTTACACCGTGATTCATGGGGATAGAATGGGGCCGCATGATGGGTTCAAATTGTTACAGAAAATTCATTGAAAATATCCTCATTAAGAACCGAATTGGTACAATATGTTAAATTTAAATGCAAACATCCTCATTTTGTTTAAGGGGGGGGGGGGAGTAGGGTTCCACCCGTATAAATAACTTTTTGGGGAAAGAAAACTTAACATTTTCTTCTTCTTAAGAACCACGATGGTACAATCTATAAACTTGATAAACACAGGTTTTGTTTGTATAGAATAGATTAAGTTGCTTTGACTAGGTTGGGGGTAACAGTGGGGTTTAAAGATGTACATATACATAGCGTCGGATCTAGACTAATAGAAGGTACGGGGTGAAATAAATAAGGATATAAAAATACACTAAGAATGACCAACTGAAATAATCGAATCTGATGTCTTTTCTAAGATTTTATCTAGCGTTAGATTTAGTTAGCTCAGTTCAACCTTGAGGCTCGTTCCGATCAGACTTTTGTATTGCACCATATTACACTCGATCATTTCAATATGTAGACGTTTAGCTTGTTATCAGCTGTTGTAGTTTGATTTTAGTGTTAGTTTGCATTTTTATTTAGTTTTCATTTTTATGTAAATATTCCATTGTTCTGAAGAAGGGACAGGTTGTCCTGAAAATTTGACAATTCGATATTGCTAGAAACGATGAACGGTATGTGAACAGTCTGCACGGTTTGCAAGAAACGGCATGCTTTGATTTTTCCGGCATTATTCGATTCTTCCTGGGATGGTTTATACATGAAATAATATCAATATAGTAATAATGTTTTTAATTCTTTATTTAAAAAGTTGAGAAATAAATCATTATGACCAATTTTGTAAGGATTATTCATGTCCGATGTGGTAAATTGCTCTATTTTAATCATCAATGAGTACACAAAATCAAATGAATATAATAAATCAAAACTTTCATTTTACTTATTCAAAATTCACTGACTTATTAAGGCAGGTGACAAAACACATCGAGAAATAAATCTAAATGAATATTTTAACTTCGTAAATAGAAGAAAAAGGATTGAAAAATTAAATAGTCACGGAATGCTGATTAATTCGACTTGCATAATAATTGATTATATTTATTCTCTATTAGATTAATTCAAACTGAAAATCAAATTGGTTGCGACTGTTTTGTTATATTCCAGTACACATTCAAGGAAAAAATCAGCTGAAAGACAGAAATTGAATAAGATATACATTTCTATGTAGTATATATGACAACAGACAAAATAAAAGAAGAAAAAAAAAAACAATCTCGTCAGGCATGCGCAAGACTGAAACATAATTCCGGGATGGAGAAGGAGGGCAATAACACTGGCTAGTAGACACGAATTTGTCACCTTGGATCAGAAGGAAAAATACAATAAAAATATATTAGATAACTAAATTAAATAGATATGAAAATAATAATGAGACTAACTAATTATCAAAAGTAAACCAACAGATTTCTAGTATTTGGAATCGAGATTTCATTCAGCTACACTCTAACATTAGATTAATGAAAATAATAATGACTAACTAATTATCAAAAGTAAACCAACAGATTTCTAGTATTTGGAATCGAGATTTCATTCAGATACACTCTAACATTAGATTAATGAAAATAATAATGACTAACTAATTATCAAAAGTAAACCAACAGATTTCTAGTATTTCGATCCGAGATTTCATTCAGAATTACAACTACACTCTAACATTAGATAGATAAAAATGATTCGAGCAATATCTGTCCGCTTAATTTGTCTAGGAATTTTGTACATTATAGATGTCGGACACGGTATTGGGGCTTGAATTGTAATGTCGAGAAAGTGTCAAAGGAAACCTAATTCCTTAATCTAACAATAGCAATTTGACGTCAAATACATTTGAGTTTTAAACAATGACTAGACATTGATATCACTGATATGTTGTTTGTAATTTAGATCGGCAAGTTCTTATGGACATCAAATCAAGATTCATGTAATTATTTAGAATTTTGCATTCATTTAGAGACGTCTAAAATTAATATCTCGTCACCCAGAGAGACAGCTGTGTACTCGGATGGGGGCAAGATTCAATGATTGCGAAATTAAAGTCTCGCGAAAAGTAATGGATTTATGATTATTGAAGAGTACAGAGACAATGCAGGATTTTCACCAGGTTTCTTTTAACCCAGGTGTAATACCTGCTGCATTGTTTATTTTCATGAACCATTAACCAAAGGAGTTGCAAAACATGTTAGGCCTAATGAAGATGAATTGTTCTCATAAATAACTCCAAATGTCATTTAAGTCGATGTGAAATCCTTCGTATCAAAACTTTTAAGAACGTTAATATCTTATTTTAATATGAAAAAAGTTTGAGGTCAGTTATTCAAATTAATATGTCACAAATGACCCAGAGTAATTTCAAGGGATTACCCACACGATTTTACATAGGAAACATACAACTCAATGTGTCATTCCTATCTAATTTTTAAAAATATTAATTAGAATCCAAACGTAAGCAATGGGAACAGATACTAAAAATTATATTTCGTATTTCACATTTTACACTAATTCAATAAAATATCAGGCTTAATAATTACAAAGAGAGTGTAATATCACAAGAACTACAAAGAGAGTGTGATATTACAGGAATTACCAAGAGAGTGTAATATTACAGGAATAATAAAGAGAGAGAGAGTAATATCATAGGAATTACAAAGAGAGTGTAATATCACAGGAATTACAAAGAGAGTGTGATATCACAGGAATTACAAAGAGAGTGTGATATCACAGGAATTACCAAGAGAGTGTAATATCACAGTATTTTATGAAAAGAGAGAGTAATATCACAGTAATTATAAAGAGAGTGTAATATCACAGTAATTATAAAGAGAGAGTAATATTACAGTAATTATAAAGAGAGAGTAATATCACAGGAATTATAAAGAGAGAGAGTAATATCACAGGAATTACAAAGAGTGTGTGATATCACAGGAATAATAAAGAGAGTGTGATATTACAGGAATAATAAAGAGAGTGTGATATTACAGGAATTATAAAGAGAGTGTAATATCACAGGAATTACAAAGAGAGTGTGATATCACAGGAATTACCAAGAGAGTGTAATATCACAGTATTTTATGAAAAGAGAGAGTAATATCACAGTAATTATAAAGAGAGTGTAATATCACAGTAATTATAAAGAGAGAGTAATATTACAGTAATTATAAAGAGAGAGTAATATCACAGGAATTATAAAGAGAGAGAGTAATATCACAGGAATTACAAAGAGTGTGTGATATCACAGGAATAATAAAGAGAGTGTGATATTACAGGAATAATAAAGAGAGTGTGATATTACAGGAATAATAAAGAGAGTGTGATATTACAGGAATTATAAAGAGAGTTTAATATCACAGGAATTAGAAAGAGAGTGTAATATCACAGGAATTAGAAAGAGAGTGTAATATCACAGGAATTACAAAGAGAGTGTAATATCACATGAATTACCAAGAGAGTGTAATATCACAGTATTTTATGAAAAGAGAGAGTAATATCACAGTAATTATAAAGAGAGTGTAATATCACAGTAATTATAAAGAGAGAGTAATATCACAGTAATTATAAAGAGAGTGTAATATCACAGTAATTATAAAGAGAGAGTAATATTACAGTAATTATAAAGAGAGTAATATCACAGTAATTATAAAGAGAGTGTAATATTACAGTAATTATAAAGAGAGTGTAATATCACAGTAATTATAAAGAGAGTGTAATATCACAGTAATTATAAAGAGAGAGAGTAATATCACAGTAATTATAAAGAGAGTGTAATATCACAGTAATTATAAAGAGAGTGTAATATTACAGTAATTATAAAGAGAGTGTAATATCACAGTAATTATAAAGAGAAAGTAATATTACAGTAATTATAAAGAGAGAGTAATATCACAGTAATTATAAAGAGAGTGTAATATCACAGTAATTATAAAGAGAGAGTAATATTACAGTAATTATAAAGAGAGAGTAATATCACAGTAATTATAAAGAGAGTGTAATATCACAGTAATTATAAAGAGAGAGTAATATCACAGTAATTATAAAGAGAGTGTAATATCACAGTAATTATAAAGAGAGAGTAATATTACAGTAATTATAAAGAGAGAGTAATATCACAGGAATTATAAAGAGAGAGAGTAATATCACAGGAATTACAAAGAGTGTGTGATATCACAGGAATAATAAAGAGAGTGTGATATTACAGGAATAATAAAGAGAGTGTGATATTACAGGAATAATAAAGAGAGTGTGATATCACAGGAATAATAAAGAGAGTGTGATATCACAGGAATAATAAAGAGAGTGTGATATTACAGGAATTATAAAGAGAGTGTAATATCACAGGAATTACAAAGAGAGTGTGATATCACAGGAATAATAAAGAGAGTGTGATATCACAAGAATTACAAAAAGAGTATAGTATCACAGAAATTATAAAGAGAGAGTTTAATGTCGCAGTTACATGTATATCAGTCAGTCTTATCCTATTTATATACAGTAATCATTCAATACATTTTTCAGGTTTGCAATTAAATTGATCTCGAACGTAACGGATATAATTTTTTATTTAAATGTTTGTGCCATTGTCTTTCAATATTTCATGGATTATGAAATCATTTTTGAGGATTGTCCTTGTTTAGATCAAGCTGTTATGAAGCATTAAACTTACTTAATGGTGTTGAG
Source organism: Ostrea edulis (assembly GCF_947568905.1). NCBI lineage: Eukaryota > Metazoa > Mollusca > Bivalvia > Ostreida > Ostreidae > Ostrea > Ostrea edulis. Next base: position 26,214,729 of record NC_079165.1, on the reverse strand, counting down.
TTTATTGAGCAACCTAACAAGTGCCCGTTTAGAAATTTGTTTAGATGAGCGGATTATTGTCTTTCTCACGATCCTCAGCACTTTCCTGACCAGGACAGTGAACTCAATACTATTGTTACGGTGTAATCGGTTACACTTCAGATTGTGTTTATATCAGACACCGGGGTTTACAGAGACTGTCTCTGAAACTTTTCGTTTGAACTTTAAGCCGTGATGGAATATTAAATACATATTTTGGAAAGAAAAATAGCTATGGTGTATAAAAGAATATGGTGTTCAAATACAATGACTGTTTTATTAGGTCACCTGAATTCATTCAGGTGACCTATTGCTATCTGTTTTTGTCCGTCGTCGTGCGTCGTGCGTTAACATTTGAACATTTTCAGCTTCTTCTCTGAAACCCCTGAACCAATTTCAACCAATTTTGGCATATAGCATCTGTGGGTGGAGGGGAACAAAAATTGTGAAATTCGTGGTCCCTGCCACCCTGGGGCCTGAGGGGTGGGGCAAAAACCATCAAAATGAGTGTAATTTAAAAAAAATCTTCTTCTTTACTCCTGGACATCAAGAAGCCAAACTGTGGGCATAATTATAATGAGCGTTGAGCCCTCTACCAAAATTGTGAAATTCATGGCCCCTGGGACAGGGGTTCTTGTGTTAGGGTGGGGCTCTATTGGTCATATAGTGAAAATGTAGAAATTCTTTGAAAATCTTCTCTGTCTCTGGGTATTAAGTAGACAAACTAATAGCATGGTAATGATGAGCAAGGATACCTCTTTGTACCCCCCGCAACAAGTTGTGGGGGGGGGGGTATACTGGAATCGGGTTGTCCGTCTGTCCGTCCGTCCGTCCGTCTGTAGACGCAATGGTTTCCGGGCTCTAAAGCATTATCCTTTCCACCTACCGTCACCATATCATATATATGGACTACCCATGGGATGAAGATGTTCCCTATCGATTTTGGGGTCAAAAGGTCAAAGGTCAAGCACACTGGACATCGAAGTAGCAATATGGTTTCCGGGCTCTAAAGTGTTATCCTTTCCACCTACAGTCACCATATCATACATATGGACTACCCATGGGATGAAGATGTTCCCTATTGATTTTGGGGTCAAAAGGTCAAAGGTCAAGCGCACTGGACATTGAAGTAGCAATATGGTTTCCGGGCTCTAAAGCGTTATCCTTTCCACCTACAGTCACCATATCATATATATGGACTACCCATGGGATGAAGATGATCCCTATCGATTTTGGGGTCAAAAGGTCAAAGGTCACGCGCACTGGACATCGAAGTAGCAACACTCAGAAAAGAGGTAGTTTATACCTATTTCCAACACCCTTTGGGAGATTGGGGTAAGCGGGGGGTATTCTTAGTGAGCATTGCTCACAGTACCTCTTGTTAAAAATTGTGAAATTCATGGCCCCTGGATCAGGGGTTCTGGTGCTAGGGTGGGGGCTCTATAAGTCATATAGTGAAAATGCATTATTTCTTTGAAAATCTTCTTCTCTGTCCTTGGGTACTAAGTAGACAAACCAATAGCATGGTTATGATGAGCAAGGATGCCTCTTTCAAAATTGTGAAATTCATGGCCCCTGGGTCAGGGGTTCTGGTATTAGGGTGGGGCCCTATTGATCATATAGTGAAAATGCATTTTATTTCTTTGAAAATCTTCTCCTCTGCTGCTGGGTATTAAGTAGACAAACTAATAGTATGATAATGATGATCAAGGATGCTTCTTTCAAAACTGAAATTTATGGCCCCTGGGTCAGGGGTTCTGGTGCAAAGGCGGGGCTGACCACATAGCTATTCAATGTTTCTTCCATCCAAAAGTAAAATTCTTATATTTAAACACAAACCTAATTCAAACATTGGAAGGTTGTTACATGATACTCAGGTGACCTATAAGGCCCCTGGGCCTCTTGTTCAATTCCTTTTCTTAAAAATGATTATGTGAACGGTTTTAGATTCAGTTAAGTCTCGAGCAGGAGAAGAAGAACAATGAGTGGTTGAACACGTGCTTGTATTTTATTTTTTTTAAAAATAGAAATTGCATAATCACTCTTTACTATCGTAACTTTTCACACATAACTACTGGTGACAGACTATTGAAACGTTGAAAGTACAGCTTATTATAGTCCTTGACTAGTTTTGGTGACTAAACTCACAATATAAAGAAATAAAAATACTACTACTAAATAAGAATGTACACTAGTAAGTACGTTGAAAGATCACGATAATGGCATCTCAGAGTCATAATATGTCATTCATTTACCAGAGGGTTCGTCACGCATACTTCACTTGCACCGCTGTCGGCACCTGGAAAATAGTTAGAGGACTATTACATGGCAATTTATTGTTGAAAAATATTGACTCACTGCCTTTATAGGGGTCTGTTTTAGTTACAATTTAAGATGTTTTTCAAGAGATCATTGACCACTGGCTAGAAAACGATCTAGGTAGCTAAGTGGTTTCCGAAAGTTCCGTGTTCGATTGTCAATTCTGTCATTGCGTCAAACTTAAGACGTCTAAGATCGGTAGTGATCGTTCCTTCGCCAAACGTCCGGCATTTAAAGTGAAAGTCACGAGTTTTCCCGATCGATGTGACCTTAACAACGTAGGTCTCATGTGATGGACAGACTCCGGGTAGGCGATAGGATGAAGAACACTTCCTTGAGGATCATGCATTATACTAAGTGAAAATTTGTGGCCATTCATTTACAGCTGGTGAACTTCTCTATATGAATGAACAATTCTGAAATGGAACGTGAAACAAGTATAAACAAATAAAAACACCATTTATCATTGATACCATAACTTGATATTGAAGTTCACCATGGGATTTGACCTACTTTCCAATGTCTTGACTATTGCAAAATAGCGACTTTTGACGCCAGCATACTTCATGAAGCACGTTATATTAATTCTTTTTATGTACTTTCTACTTTCATTCTGTCAGAATTCCTAGTGTCTAGAATAGACGAACTATATTTATGCGTATGTTTAAACGACAACGCATTGATGAGAAAATGACTATCATTACAAATTGTAGAGAATGTAAAGCAAAAACCCATTGGAAATGTAAATCAGAAACCACTGGGGAAAATTCATCATTATTACCACAAAGTATTTTTGGATAAATTTGGGTTTCAAGTTTTTAGGTCTCCTGAGTCACTGAAGTTACCTATGAAATCAAGTGCACACAAACCACGACATCAAGTACACACGAACCATGAGATCAAGTGCCAACAAACCATGACTTCAAATACACACAAACCATGACGCCAAGTGCACACAAATCATGACGTCAATTCCACACAAACTATGAAATCAAGTGCACACAAACCATGACATCAAGTGCACTTAAACCATGACGTCAAGTGCACATAAACCATGACGTTAATTGCACACAAACTATGACGTCAAGTGCACACAAACCATGACGTCAAGTATACACAAACACTAACATCAAGTACACACAATCCATGTCATCAAGTGCAAACAAATCATGACCTTTAGTCCACACAAACCATAACGTCAAGTGCACACAAACCATGACGTCAAGTACACAGAAACCATGAAATCAAGTGTACAAAACACCACGACATGAAGTACACACAAACCACAACATCAAGTGCACACAAACCACGACATCATGTACACACAAACCACGACATCAAGTCCACACAAACCATGACACCAAGCGCACACAAACAATGACATCAAGTGCACACAAACCACGCCATCAAGTAAAATCGGAACTCCTCGAATGTCCCGCGCACTCGCCAAGTGCAAACAAACCATGACCTTTAGTCCACACAAACCATGACATCAATTGCACACAAATCTTGACGTCAAGTGCACACAAACCAAGACGTCAAGTACACACAAACCCTGACATCAAGTGTACACAAACAATGACATCAAGTGCACACAAACCATGGCGACATTACATACAAACCACGACATCAAGTGCACACAAACCATGACGTCAAGTGCACAAAAACCATAACGTCAAGTGCACACAAACCAGAAGATGAAGATGCTTCACAGGTAGCTTTGTTATCAAGAGAAGAACCCTATCGAATTTGGGGCCAAAAAGTCAAAGACACATGGCTATGGAATGTCATACAAAAAGCTTTTAAACTATCTACAGGCCACATGTTTTGCTGGATTGATTTGATACTTCTCATGTAGTTTGTTTCAAGAGAGGAAGAACCCCGTTGAATATGGGATGACTAGATCAAAGTTCAAGGTCATTATGGGAGTTTATAGAAAAAGTTGAGAGACACTCATTGCAAGGGGATAAGCCCTACCTTGCAGAGCTTTTCTTTCTATAAACACAAAACTTTGATCCAGTGAAAATGAATGATTGAGAAGTATAATGTGTACAGCAGTGTTTTTCTCTCGTTACAGATCGTTTAATGAGGTAGTAACGTGTATTAAGCGATATGAAAGTGATTGTGCATCACTACAGGCCTTCCAGCAAGCCAAAGGAGTTATTGACGCTGTAGCACCATATTGTGCCGGTAAGATATCTTGTCTCATTCATGAAATAACAAAATATTGAATATCATATATATATATATATATATATATATATATATATATATATCAGGCAGAGTGCTGTGAAGTAATTTGTGTCTGAAACAATTACAGGTGGTGCAGCCTGCAATTCAATGAAATGCTTTACCGATGCTGGACTTGACATCAGTAGCAATAGTATGCCCAACATCACCTGGTAAAATTTTCAATACTGCTTTTTATTATATTTTGCTGTTTTGGATCAATATGACCTAATAAAACACGAAGAATGTGCATGAGACCTAGAAATTTACAACGGGCATTTGTTTTCAGTGATGTTATCCAACAAGTAAAGACCTGTATGGACTTGCTGAGCACTGCATGCGAAGGAAACGCATTATACCCAACTCTTGTCCAGGCTATTCAGAAAGGAGAACAGGCTTGCAGTCAGAAAGGTAAGGAAATGCATTATACCCAACTCTCGTCCAGTCTTTTGAGACAGTAGAGAAGGCCTGCAGTCAGAAAGGTCCCCAATGTAACAACAGCCAGCAGTCTTACGAGTGTATCGAAACATTCAGTACATAGATTACGAAGTTCAAGGACATACAATTCCCAAATAATTTTTGCGCTAAAATTTTATAAAACTCTTTGTAAATGTTTTAATGTTTTTAAAACTATATTTTAAATCCTTGAAATTTTCATATAAAACCACCATTATTTTTGCATTAATCACATTTTAATCACCGGCATTTACAGGTTTTTCAGAATCAATACACGAATACTTGCGAAGAGAAGTCGATCAAGGCTCTCGACTTCTCTAAAGAGAATGCCTTTAACATGAAAATTTAAGTCTAAATCATAAAAGCAAGCTCAGGATTCTGGAGAAAAGTATATATTATACAAATATAGCCCTTTCTGACATGAGATCGATCCATAGATATATCGACTTCACAGAAAAGCATATCTACCGAGCACGAATGCTTGACAAAATTAGGGAACATCAATTGCATTTTTTCTCTGTTTTTAACTTAGAGATTAAAAAACATACTAAGCTGTTTTAATTTCAGTGTGGGTTCTTTATACTGATAGAGTAATTTTATGAAACATGTAATGAATAGACCATCTTCCCATTTCAGGAAATTATAACAATTTATTAATAAATTCAATTCCCTAATCTATTATTAAAAAGTACAGGTCAATACGAGTTTTTTTATGTTTATAATTAGAAAGACCGGAAAAAGAATTTGATTGGTTGGAATGACATACGTCAGCGAATCACATTCATTGTTGCATGTAGCAAAATTTCCCTAATACTAGTATATTATTAGAAAGTACAGGTCAATCAGAGGTTTTTTTTTTTAAATGTTTATAATTAGAAAGACCCAGTCAATCCGCATTTCTATACTATGACACGTGATATCAAACGAACCAATGGTGAAGTGCATTACCATACATAAAAATAATAGTAAGATTTATCTATTGTAAATTTAACATCTTGCCTTCAGTGAAAAGTGGAGATAACGAACAGTGATCAATATCATAACACCTAGCTATAAGGAACATAAAATAAAGAGTTGGGCAAGCATGGTGAGATCAAGTATCTAGGAGTGGTACGCATCCCCTGTCGACGGGTCACACCCGCCGTGCACCTTAAGACTTGATCAGGTAAACGGAGTTATCTGTAGTCGAAATTAGTGTGCCAAGAACGGCCTAACAATCGGTTTGAAACATATCAGGCAGATTTGACCAAATGATAGATTGTATGTGCAAACTAGATAATAACTTGTTTGTCAGTTGCCTACCTCTCGATTTAATAACTGATTATACATAGAACAAGGTCTTTCGTATCGAATCAGCTGAGATATATTAACGTCATATGCAGGTGATAATGGAATATTGCTACATAAATATGGGAAGTTCACGGTGGAGAAATAATCCCGTTTGTCATAATGTTGCCAGTTTATGAAAAGTTTAAACTTTATTTTACCACGATTAACAAATAAGTTCTACAACTTCTATTAATGTTTCTTGTCGGATCAGATGTTGTCGTGAAGGGTTATTGATGTGGGAGGAAAATGGAGTACCCGGAGGAAACCCATGTGTCCAAATGGGCGACCACAATACCTACCCTATCACATAGTAGTTGTCAGTGTAGACAAAGGAGTTGTCAGTTTGCCGTTAATATCCACATCTAAGTACGAATCAGATGTGGAGGACTCTGTGGTTTCTTTTATGTCGAGTTCACAGGGATATATGGTATCGATATTCTAGTATGTTCAAATGAAGGGCACCTTTCTCGAAGGGGAGATAATAGTGAAATAGCGAAAGTACACTAACAAATAAATATCTTTTCCCGAACCAGTGTGCCAATTTCAACAAATCTTTGCCAAAATCTTGCCTAGGTGAAGGGAATTCAAGTTTGTGCAAATGAAGGGTCATGCTCCCTTAAAGGGGGAGGGGATGATGAAAATGCAAAAATAGGATGGGATGATTTAAAAACTTCTCAAGAATCACTTTGCCAGAAAAGTTGAAATCTATATGAAAGCTTCTTAACATAGTGCAGTTTCAAGCTGTTGAAATCATGTACCCCCAGGGGTAGGGTGGAGCAACAATAGGGATCAAATTTTAGATGCGAAGATTTAGGGAAAACTTTTAAAATCTTCTCAAAACCCACAGGGTCAGAAAAATTGAAAGTTTTCTGAAAGCTACCTGATATAGTGCAGATTCAAGTTTGTTAAAAGCATGTATCTCTGGGATAGAGTGAGGCCACAATAGGGGATCAAAGTGTTATATGCTGATACATGTACATGTATATATAGAAAGTATTTTAAAATATCTCTTGAACTATTTAAGCTAGAGCTTTCATATTTCATTTAAACATTTCTTACGGCAAGACCTTTCATTTGATCCAATTATGTGTTTTCTTGACCTGGAAGTTTGACTTACTTTTAATAAAATTCTCAATATGTCCTGAACTATCTAAGATACATTTTTCACAATTTGTATATAAACTTCTGGTTGGGAGACCTTTCATTTCATATCATGCTATTTGACATTGTGACGTTGAACTCTGAGTTTGACCTACTTTTAAGAAAACCTAACCTATTAAGTATATCAGGAACTATTTTAGGTAGGACTTTCATATTCTGTATAGAAATGTTTATGTAAGACATTGTGACATAATGGTGTTTGATCTTTTAACATTGGAGTTTGACCTACTGTAAGAAAGACCAGACCTATTTAATATCTCATGAACTATTTAAGGTAGGGCTTTCGTGTTTTGTACATAGATTCTATATGACAAAACCTTGTTATACTGTGACATTTAACAACGGCAGAACCAAGGTGGCTCACACCTGCCGTGAGCCCCATATCTTGATCAGGTAGACGGAGTTACCCATAGTCAAAATCGCTGTGCCACGAACGGCCTAACAATGGGTATGAAACAATTCAGACAGCATTTGACCCAATGGTAGGTTTTATTGGCAAAGTAGATCGTTGTAACGACCATAGAATTTGCGAAATGCTGACTTTAAACGAGACTGGTGGAACCCCTGCACCATCAACTTGTTTGTCAGTGGCCTGCTTCCATTTGAAAACAGACTATAATAAGAACAATATCTCTTGTTTGTATTTATTTTTTTTAATTCTGGAACATGACATAAAATTCCCAATGCTAAGAGCCGAAACCCAGATGTTTGGATCACGTGACTCGTACATCATATAAACTATGACCAATCTCCAAAGATGCTGATGGGTTACTATTTTGATTTTACAATATGATTTCAATTTTAGAAATAAAAAAAAAACCACAAGGTGCAAAGTAGGTACCCGACCTTATATAAATTCCAGGATAAATTTTATTAAATTTGTAGTATACTATTGAGATTAGTGTATGTAGTACCTTTTGTACATGCACATATGTACTATTAGCCAGATACTATGTGTGCATCCTATGTCTTTATTTATGTGGTTACAATTAATAGTACGAAGATACTTTAATTTGATGTTAAGCTCTGGATGTGCATGCGTAAAAGCGTATTCTTGGATTAACTGCGTTAATTCACTGAAGGTTATTCTGTTGTGTTTTGTTTTAGTTTGTGATTTCCAGGCCTGTAACATCGATCACACTTTCCCAATCGGTGTTCCCAGTAAAATGGAATACGAGAGAGGATGCACGTGAGTGGCAAATATTTCAGCTCCTAATATATTACAGCTTTATTAATTCAGTAAAAGATGGTTACAGGGATCCTCAATAACCAGAGTAAAACAGTTTGTTATATCCCAGCTTCATTATATCCAATATAATTTTCGTTATTTTTCTTTCATAGGTGAATGAATATCACTTTGCAATAAGATTGAATACGTTTTAAGTGTGTTCGTTATAAGTGTGTTTTACTGTAATAAGCGAATCTTTAATTCACAAATAGGAAACCAATATAGAACATTCAACATCTCAAACAACAGTATGAAACAACGAAAAAACCCAGTTTATGTAATCATCCAATAACAGGAAGAATGAAAGGTGAAGATAACGAACAGTCATCAATCCCATAACTCCTATAAGCAATACAAAATAGATAGTTGGGCAAACACGGACCCCTGGACACACCAGAGGTGTTTCCATCCAATCTATCGTATGGATCCCCTGTTGAGCGGTCACGCCTTTCGTGAGCCCCATATCCTGATCAGGCAAACGGAGTTATCCGTAGTCAAAATCAGTGTGCCAAGAACGGCCTTACAATCGTTATGAAACATGTCAGACAGCATTTGACCCAATGATAGATTGCATTGACGAACTTGATCGTTATAACGACCATAGAATTTGTGATATGCTGACTTCAATCGAGACTGTTGAAATCCCTGTACCATCAACTTGTTTGTCAGTAGCTTGCCTCGATTTGAAAACTGACCATACGCAGAACAAGCTCTAGCGTATCGAATCAGTTGAGAGATAAAAACACCATATGCAGGTGATAATGGAATATTGCTACATAAATATGGGAAGTTGACAATGAAGAAGCTGAAATCTTCCCGTTTGAATATAGAACAATAGATGTTGTAAACAACAACATAGCAAAATAGATACAAAAACAAATGGATAAATAAAGGTAACAGTTCAGTGAACACCGGAGAGTAGATACAAAAACAAAATAGATTAATAAAGCTAACATAGTTCAGTGAACACCGGAGAGTAGATACAAAAACAAAATAGATTAATAAAGCTAACATAGTTCAGTGAACACCGGAGAGTAGATACAAAAACAAGATAGATTAATAAAGATAGAATAGTTCATTGAACATAGTAGATACAAAAACAAAATAGATTAATAAAGATATCGTAGTTCAGTGAACATAGGAAAGTAGATACAAAAACAAGATAGATTAATAAAGATAGCATAGTTCATTGAACATAGTAGATACAAAAACAAAATAGATTATTAAAGATAGCATAGTTCAGTGAACATAGGAAAGTAGATAAAAAACAAAACAAAATAGATTAATAAAGATAACAATTCAGTGAACACCGGAATGTAGATACAAAAACAAGATAGATTAATAAAGATAGCAGAGTCCAGTGAGAATAAAAAACCAACAACATATGATAGAAAGGATAAGAAACAACAACAACACAGGGCAATACACATAGAGCTATTTTAGAACAACAAACATCAAAAAATAGCAATAGACCTAAAACCATACTGCACACAATAACATACAAGACAATCAAAAAACGTCAGAGGACAATAAACATATAAAACAAAACATAGGACAATTAACATAATATGTTGTACGGTGTGACCGTTGAGACGAGCGAAGCCCACTAAGATCTTGCAACACGACTTTTATCCGCCTCTTCATTTAACGCGGGAAATATAGCGCGTTTGGTGTAAACAGTTACAAATTGTGACGTCATATTAGCTGCAATGTTTTTTCTTCTCTCAAACCAAGCAAAAACAAAACGTTTGAAGCTATGAGAAAGCTTGTCTGGAATTTAAAAACGTTAATTGTACTTTCCAAACAATCTAGTTATTTTAATGACAGGATTGTCAATGAAGTATACCGCAGTGACTGCGACATTTTTCCGGAGGCATTATGGGTAGTCCCCATCATTTTTCAGCTGATGAAGAGCAAACCACGTGACTTAATTGCGTAATCATTGGAGCGAGCTCGTCGCGTCGCTTCGCGACGCGAGCTTAGTTCGCTATAAAACCAAAACATAGGACAATTAACATATGAAACCAAAACATAGGGAAATTAACATATAATAAAAAAACATAGGACAATTAAAATATAAAACAAAACATAGGACAATTAACATATAAAACCAAAACATAATACAATTAACATATAAAACAAAACATAGGACAATTAACATATAAAACAAAACATATAACAATTAACATATAAAACCAAAACATAGCACAATTAACATATAAAACCAAAACATAACACAATTAACATATAAAACAAAAGGATAGGACTATTAACATATAAAACACAAACATAGGACAATTAACATATAAAACAAAACATAGCACAATTAACATATAAAACAAAACATAGGACAATTAACATATAAAACAAAAACATTGGACAATTAACATATAAAACACAAACATAGGACAATTAACATATAAAATGAAACATAGGACAATTAACATATAAAACAAAACAAGTTAATAAACATATAACAACATATGATGATCAATGTTGAAGACATAGAATAACATACAAACAAGATATATAGAGGATATCTATGTTGCGTGTTTTGATATTTGGTTTATCCAACGAGTTGATAGGGTGTATTTATTCGCGAGGCTTGCCGAGAGAATAAACACACCATATCAACGAGAATACGCAATTATAGATGTGCTATTTAATATACAAAACAAAAACAGGACAATTAATAACAATATAACACCAATCAAAATTACATCAATAAACAACATTACATCAATCAACAATATTACATCAATCAACAACAGTAAATTCAATAATTCAACAACCCTACGTATGTTTATTGATAATGAATGTTACATAATGTATTGCAGTACAATGAACAATGCTATCGCTTGTTTGAAAACTAAATGTCCTGGAGACAAAATGGTGGAAAGCGTGAGTATGGGATACGACAAGTTCTGCAAGGACTCCAGTATCAAGACAGGTTGGTTCCTCCGTGTTTCTACTGTTAAAGTTAATATAGACAGGTTCATACGTCTGTGTGTGTACTGTCAAAGTCAATACAGTACAGAGGACAGGTTAATGATTCAGTATTATTACTGAGAAAGTCAATGTAGACAGGTTGATACCTCAGTATTATTACCGAAAAAGATACAGGTTAATACTTCAGTATTATTACTGACAAAATTAATATAGTATTAGACATGTTAATACCTAAGTATTTTTACTGACAGTATTATTACTGACAAAGTCAATATAGACAGGTTAATATCTCAGTATTATTACTGACAAATCAATATAGACAGGTTAATACCTCAGTATTATTACTGACAAAGTCAATATAGACAGGTTAATACCTCAGTATTATTACTGACAAAGTCAATATAGACAGGTTAATACAGTATAATCTGTCTAAACCGGCTATGTGTGGTTCCAAAGAAATTGGCCGGTTTGTACAGAGTCCGGAGTGCAGAATGTTGACAATAATGAGAGTTGCTTCCCTTGTATTCACTATCTATGCATACGTGTGTAATGATTGCTAACGTTTTAATATATCACAAAAGAATTCAAAATGTAAAAATAGAAATGTCAGTGTTTTATTGTCGTGCTCATTTGAAAAAGTTTCAATTTTTATTAAACAGTTTAAAATCTGGGAATTATTCGCGCAATTTTCTGTTGGTAAATTGTCGATTTCGTCTACACCATCGCCGTTATCAAGTGCTACATTATGTACGTTCGTCAAGTTTGTGTTGTGTTCGTTTAAAATTTGTCTTTCCCAGCTTTCATTGTAAATGTATCGCTTTCAACTGTCTCAATTTGTGAAACGGAAACTAATGCAATGCCGAGTGATCGACCGGACATGGCGAGTTGTGCTAACTAACTGCATATCATCACTGTCTGACTCGCCGTAGAGCTCCGAGAAGTCCACGAGGGGAAGCCCTGCTTTTGGAAAACATAACGGGGTTGTTGCAGATTTTGTTTCATTCCAAGACTGTATCGAATTCATCGATTAATTGAACTTTGTCTTTAATGTCAGTTCTCGTCTCTGTCGTTAGGGGGAGCGCCATTACCTCGTGCGTAGTGCTGTCATAATTGAAAAGTGCACCCCCTAAAAATCAGGTTTTATTTTAAACTGATCGCGATTCCTCGCCAGTTGCACTCTTTTACTTACCTGTGGCTTCCCTTGAGACACCCTTTGTGTACACCGCGTGTGATCGACCGAATACCGACAGGTTGGTCATCGTGGGGTGGCTGGTTTAAATGCGATAATTAGAGCTAATTACGAGCAGTTGGGACCTTGTGTGCACCGAATACAATTGAACGCAACAATTAGGGTGGTGTATCATCGAGGGGCCGGTTTACACAGGATAATTAAAGTTAATTGATAGCAGTTGGGACTGTGTAAGCCGGCCGATATACAGAATACGCAGTATCCGGAGTACAGGGAATTATTAATGAAGGATTTGTTAAAGAAATGTTAGGGACTATATTTTGTGGCCGGAATTGACAGAGCGCCGGAGTACTCAGAGGCCGGTTTGGACAAATTATACTGTATCTCAGTATTATTACTGACAAAGTCAATATAGACAGGATAATATATCAGTATCATTACTGATAAAGTCAATATATACAGGTTAATATATCAATATCATTACTGACAAAGTCAATATAGACAGGTTAATACCTCAGTATTCAATATACTACACACTTGTAATGTATAACAGTACTGTATTGTTGGATCTTGGTTTTGGGTACTTTTAGGACTAGCTACCTATAAAGATTGTCTTGCTAGCACAACTGTTAACCAGGACTGTCAGAAGCACTTCACACCAGATATGCAAGGTGGGAAGGAGGAGAACGAGGAGGAGGAGTGTCAGTAAGTGCTTCATTCAGATGTACAGTGAAACCTGTGAACGATGAAGATAACGAACAGTGATCAATCTCATAACTCCTATTAGCAATATAAAATAGATAGTTGGGTAAACACGGACCCCTGGATGTACCAGAGGTGGGATTAGGTGACTAGGAGGAGTAAACATCCCCTGTGTACCGGACACACCCGCCGTGAGACCTATATCTTAATCGGGTAAACGGAGTTATCCGAAATCAAAATTTGTTTGCCAAGAACGGCCTAACAATCGGTATGAAACAAGTCAAACAGCATTTGACCCAATAATAGGTTGTGTTGACAAACTAGATTGTTATAACAACCATAGAATTTGCCAAATACTGATTTTAAACGAGACTGTTGAAACCCCTGCACCATCAACTTGTTTGTCAGTAGCCTGCCTCGATTTAAAATCTGATCATATGCAGAACAAGCTCGTGCGTATCGAATCAGTTGAGAGATATAAACACCATATGCAGGTGATAATGAAATATTGCTACATAAATATAGGAAGTTAATGATGGAAAATCAATGCGTCGGAATAAACCGTGTAAAGAAAAAAAAAACCCCAACGAAAATACGAAATTAACAATAGAGATAAGGACCAGAATGCTCAGTGAAACGGAATGCACAAGTGTCAGATTAGATTTCACTACGTGTATTTAATATTTTCATGCAATATGTTTTCATTCAAAATCATTCATTAAAGTACAACGTAGCATATATTCTAATAGATTACAGTCATTAGCTTTGGTTGCGATATCTAATCAATTCTATTTTCTGTGTGTAGAAAATTCCATATTATTTATAAAATGTTTTTGAAGCTATTGACTGATATTGAATTACATACTTTCTACGTGACTGTTGGTATAGGATATCAGTAAAGACCATGTTAGGTAATGGATCCTGGATATTAGTGGTGAAACGATACAGTACCTTCTCGATTCGATTCGATTTTCGATATTTTAGTCTTGATTCGATGATTTTCGATTCGATACAATAGCATGTTCCAAATTCTTTAAAATGCTTAGATTTTTTTTTTACGTTTATTGTATTTATTGCTCTCTGCAGATAAATTCTACATAATATAAAAGCGTTTAACATAAAGCAGCACTCTTATCCTAAAGCCTAACTGTCACCATACCCAGGATTTATACATTGGGGGTGCATTTTTCAACTCGACTGTGTCCAGTTTGGTACAGCAAAGTTTACTCGTACGTTGATTAGGCAGTTTTCAATTCCATTGGGCAACCAGAAACCGTGTTATCAAAATCAATGTGTGCTATGATTCTAGAACCGTATCGAACCGAAACAGACCCGGAATAAATCGAACATCGAATCGAGATCTCTGCATCGCGATTCGGCCGCATCGCGATGCATCGTTTTACCCCTAATGGATATTTGTATTTTCTGTGTGTAGAAAATTCGATATTATTTATAAAATGTTTTTGAAGCGATTGACTGATATTAAATTATATACTTTCTACGTGACTGTTGGTATAGGGTATCAGTAAAGACCGTGTTATTTAATGGATCCTGGATATCTGTCATATATTGCCTTCTTCTTTCTATTTCTCTTTCACTCTATCTTGTCATTAGATTATGATATTTTTCCAACAGAAAGTTGACCTGATGTTGGTATAGCTAAGGTAAAATGTTGTATATACTGTAGTAATTAAATTCTGCAAATTATTCAAGGAATGAAGCTAATTTTGACATCTTACACGATATAATCTGACTTGGTGCAGTTTAGGCTTTGTAATCCGCAATGGTTGTGCATGTCCCCATACCAAGTTATATTATATAATATCATCTAAATATTTTCAGGGTGCTAAACCAATCAAATTGCATGCTACAAGTAAAATTAAATCACAGATTTAAAATTTGTCATTTCTCACTCGATCGATATCTGCATATTCTTCTTTTAATTACAGGAGAATAGCCATGTATTCCATGTGTGCGAAGAAAGCCGTGTCTAAATGTGACAGTGAAGGGGCTGAGGCGTTCACATCTGAAACTGCCAGAAAAATTATCACTCTTAAAACAAAACGTGAGGGCGGAATCAAGTGTTCAACTGGTAAGTTGAAAGTAACAAGATTTTTAACCAGTTACATAGAATCCATTAGAATTCTAAAGTATGCTCAAATATGAATCATCAAAAAATACATATAAGACTCTCAATTTCCTCTTTTCTAATGTTTTTGTTCTCAACTTCCTTTTTTCACATTCATCTGATATCAACTTCCTCCTTTTACCTGTATCTGCTATCAACCTACTCTTTTCACATGTATTTGCTCTTAACTTCCTCTTTTCACACTATTCATCATTTATCACGTTGTCACCTCTTTCAGGGAGGGAAATGCACATCATGCAATTATATAGAAACAGATAACCCATCGGTTGACCATTGTAACTGGTATATACAATGTTAAAGCAGTATTAGGTGTCATTTTCGTACTGAAAAATTTTGTTGTAAAATTGTAAATAATTATTTCAAAGACAGAAAACAATAAGGTAAATAAACATTTATTATTAATATTTGTGGTAGAAAATCTATTTAGAGGCTCTGGATGAAGCAAAATTTCATTGTTTTCCCGCATATTGACATGTAATTTTACATATTCAAGAGAACTAAAATATGTATTCTGATAAAACCTTCATCTTAGTTTTTATTTTATCAATGTTTATGATTAAAATCACCTACAAAATTATCAAAATAGCACATTTTTACAACAAAATAAAATTCTCGGATATAGAGCTACTTTTGCATTAAGATAGTTTGCTGTAAAGTATGTCACGTGACCCTTAGTATAATTGCTGTATGATATATTTTCTTACATTTATACGACGTTTATACTTTAACGCCTTTGGCGCGGAGAGTGTATGTTTTTGATGGCTTGCAATAGAATATGAAACGCCATGTTCTCCATTATCATTGAACACAGTGGCTCCAAATTCAATAATTAATGATAATATAGCACCACTTGTTGCACAGAAATTTTTTGAAACTAAACTGCATGTAATTATAAATTAAACCCAGGAATTACTTTCACGTGAAGGTTTCATATTTTGTTTACATACATTCGTACATCAGTTCATTCAAGCGTACATTTTTGCCATTCATTAATACCACCAAAGGAGTGGGGAGGGGCCAGTCCACCAATATTTCTTACTTTGTATGTACAAATAACGGAAAATCAGCGTTGTCAAAAAATGGAAGGGGGGGGGGGGGTTTACATGCCTGTTACATAGATATATTTATCAAACGTTAATATCTTCTCATGCACACATCTCTCTGTTGACATTTGCAATCATGAACATTGGTATAACGATGTAGATAGACAGCGAGCTCGACAAACGATAATGCGCTTATTTATTGGAGAAGGGGTTACGGAAGTTGCATTACCTATCAGTTTGGAAAAAGAGGAAGACAGTCAGGAAAAAAAGCGAGGGGAATAACTGGTGGCTGTCTGATCAATAATATGCCGACCGTCAGATAGAATAAGTGGCAGTCGCCCTCTACAGTAA
Source organism: Ostrea edulis (assembly GCF_947568905.1). Classification (NCBI taxonomy): domain Eukaryota; kingdom Metazoa; phylum Mollusca; class Bivalvia; order Ostreida; family Ostreidae; genus Ostrea; species Ostrea edulis. The sequence goes on along the minus strand of NC_079165.1, from coordinate 26,197,606 downwards.
GAAGCGACCGCTATTTTTTACTAGAGGGAAATAGTCGTCGTCGTATAAATTACGTGGCGACCACCAGTTGAATTAGTATTAATTCTATACCCTGACAACTCTCGGCTTTCGTACAAAACTGTAGATCATGGTTTAGCCCGTCTCAAAATGAGAATTAGTTTTAACATGTGACATATTCCGAGTTTACAGAAAGGTCACAAAGTTAATGAAAATTCAAATTTTCTCGTTTTTGGTCAGTAATTGACAAAATTGAAACATTTGTTACTTCAGAAAATATAGAGCATACGCTTGCCTAATTCAACCTTGTGTATGTTGCATACCAGGTGCAACTTTGACAGAAAATTTGACACATAAGAAAACGCCTGCTCCGTGTTTTCCAAAGCAAAATATATGTATAATTTTGAAAAGTTTTATTTTTTCTTCTTGATACCTTAACTTTGTCAATGTCCGTGACGATCTTGTGGCTTTAGTCACATTATGATTGTGTATTTTCTGTGGAGGCATCATCACCTTTATCTTACTGTTCCTTGCTCTTTGGCCTTGGTTATAATTCTAACGTGACGTCATGCTGGGTATATAAGGAGGAATACGTGTAATGCGTTAACGTATGAAAGGAGCATTTATTAAAAAGATTTACACCACAGTATATCAATTAACTTGTATCTATATATTCAGAGTATAACCATTTTGTTTACTAGGTGGCGCTCCTTCAACAATGCCGGCTCTGTGGACTCTGCTGTCTGCCGCTCTGGTCACTTTAGCCGCCATTTTATAAAACCAACCTACCTCTTGTATTGTGGATGAATACAGAACATTCCAGTGGAGCGTGAATCACTCGGTGTGGACCGCATTATCACTAGCAACACTAACCCCGTCTCTATACCGGAAATCACGTGTTATTGGGTTGGAAAAGACTGTTTATATCATTGGAGAAACGGACTGAGACACGTGACACATGTTTTCGTGTTTAACATTAAGTAGTAAAACATATTTTTGATTTAACAGATTTGTTAACGGTATTTCACGCTTGCCTCGACCAGAACGTTTTGTATTTTTATTATCAAGAGTTTACGTAAAATTAGAAGACGAGGATGATTCTTAAGAACCAGCAGAGGAAATTCTAAACCATCATCTACATTCTACAAGTGATTGATTTCTATGCTAAGTGTAGTGTATTTGTATGCGTTTGTGTATAGATTGGTATGCAATCTTTAAGTGCTTTTTTTAAGTATGGTACGTTTTGTAATGAATGGATTTTTGAATGTTTTGAAGTTTATATAGAATTTGTTGAAAAAAGCCTTTGTAATCAGAATTTGTCCATCGTCTGTAAGTGCAGTTCCCTTTCGTGTAAATGTTATTCCACCACCTTTAAACATATGCGTTAAGATTTTCCTAATTTTGCAGAAAGTTCTTACGCTTTTCGTAATAATTGGAATTTCAACATAACCACCACACGTATTCATTATGTCAAACAGATTGGATTATAGACAAACCGCATGTCATGTCATGAAACGTGGACCACGATGGTCCTTAAAGTGTGGTAATTTTTAAAAATGTGGGGAAGTTCTATATGGTCGTTATGGCTTATTGGTTGAGATACCTCGTACACAGAAAACTGCATCATGTCAGGTCAAATGAACATATATGTATGTATTAATCGTTCTAGAGATCGCTAAATGACGGTGAATCAGGTGAGCAGTGTCGCCCTATCGACCTGATAAGTACATTGCATGTTAATTGTGGCCTATTGATCTGATATGTGCATTGCATGTTGATTGTGGTATTTTCTATTAAGCGTTCACACACTGATCTATCGTATCGGATGTATAATAGAGGACTTGTCACGTTTTACGGTAATATAAAAGTAAGATACACAGAAGCAACAAGACAAGGAAGGACAATCTAATGTCTGTAACTATCTCAAAGTGTTCGGAAAATGTCAACAGAAAGATCATCTTGTTTTCTTAATAAACGATCAAAAATATTCCCTTGATCTCACAATGGACACGGGTGATCAGTATGAGTAAATCTTCCAAGTTATTAAACTGTAGTATACCGTGTTATAACTATGGAACTGTCCGTAAACGTGACCATTTCATGCACTGCCGCACACAGTAGTAGTTTAAGGTAGATTGATCAGTGTGGTCTGACGACACTTGCTACAAAATGAAATTTAAGAACAAAATGATAAAATGGATGCGTGGGTTGATAAATATATATTGGTTATTCTGATTGTAATTAATATAACTATTAAGTTCCTAAATTATCAGGAACTTGTATTCTTTCTTTGATGTAAGAAATTGTGATACATTGCCTATCCCTATAGAACTCTATACAAAATTTTCCCACTATTTTGGTCACAACTGCGAAATCGGGGTCAGAAATTAAATTCAATGTGGTGAAATTTATTCATTTTATCAAATATACATTTACTATCCATTTTTATGATTTTTGATTTTTTTTTGTAGCAAGTGGCCTTAAAAATGTATAAGAATAGTTTTGTCTTCCATTTATAAACCCCTGTGTTGAAAACAACCGCCGACTGACCTGTGAGTACTGTTCTACTGGCAATAGACTACTGTAATGTGACGCGATATTTATCAGCGAAAATAATGAAATTTACAAGCGAGTTTTAGTGACTACTCACAGAGCAGTATCTTAGTTAAATATACTTGTATCAATAAAATTGATCTGTGTTATTGTTAACAAAATTCAAGTTAAAATTTTTGTAATATACATGCTTGTATATTATCTTTTGTGGTAGGAAGAATAATATAATTGTAATTTGGGTTTGTGTTAATATTTTTCGCGAGTCCTTTGTAGTAAATGTTTATTAGGTGCGGATATTTTGCTTTTCTAGTTAAACATACTCTTACCATGTAATAAATAATGTTGTACATATGTGTGTTTCCTTATATGGATTGAATCATTCCACAAGGTCACATAGGATATTGTTCCTCATCTCAAGGTCATCTAGGAAGGTCATCTTAAAGCGACAGCTTCTCCATACCTACAGAACAGATTATCTCCCTAAATGAAAACAACCTTTTAGCATTATGGGTAATCTTATAATGCGACTGCAACGACGTTCTTTTGGATTTTGTGTAGGCAATAGAGAAAATGATAAATCGTAGAATAAATAAAAAGAAAATTTATTTAACAATAAGAAAAGAAATATAAAGATGTTTGAAAAACACAAAGAAATCACACTTTCACATACACACACACACACTCTCACCGAGAAAGAAAATATAAATTTATATGATAAACCTGGCAATATTGACAATGAATATAACGTATAGCTGTCAAGACAATTCAATAGTCAATACAACGAATATGTCAGTCCAGGCTGAAAATGTAACTGGTAATAAATGTATTACAAAATGGTTCAAATAGTAGCAAATTCCGCTAACTACAGAAAAAGATAAACAGTAGTGCAAGGTGAAGATAACGAACAGTGATCAATCTCATAACTCCTACAAGCAATACAAAATAGAGAGTTGGGCAAACACGGACCCCTGGACACACCAGAGGTGGGATCAGGTGCCTAGGAGTAGTAAATTACGTTTTGTTAATACAAAATTTCTCAAATTCCTTTTTGATAAAATGTTAATTTACTGAAACTCAATATGAATGTTAGGCTACTCAGCACAATTCAATTGAACGCGACGTCACACAACCAGGCCTCCATACACAACACAGCGCTAACAGCCCCTCCACTTCCAGTCCCTGACTCATATGTCTCCCACTGGACAACGATACTGGGTAATGCCGACTTCAAACCAATGCGAACACTAGGTCCACAAAATAGTTGCTGAATCCACCACGTGGAACACCCATGTACAGGTTGGGAACACTTCCCCTATAGCGAGATATTCTCGCTAAAACGCGATTATCCCTCTTTAAATAGCGAGAAATAAACATTAGCATAAACAGATGTTTTGACGTCTTTATTGAAAATAATGGCAAATCCCGTGCAACGCTGGATAAGTGCGACACGCACTCAACATGATGCGAATTGTTTCTATGAAATTGACAACATAGTCATGAAATTGCATATCAAAGTTGCTGCGTAAGAGGAAAGCAGTCTGAAATCCAATACACATCGTGAGTGTTTTTGTTTTGATTCATATATTTGCAGAAGCATCAGACATTTTAGCACTTTTTCTTCTTTTCACGTGAATCACGAAGAGATGTACTCCGCGGGTGTTTTTCTCGGTTGTACGGGATATATTTATTCTCGCTAGAGAGTGATAATTGAGTTTTAGCGAGAACATCTCGCTATAGTTGAAGTGTTCCCTACCTGATGTACAGCACGGTCTCACGTGTTCTGATTCCCACGCCGAGCACCTTCTGAACGCTGGGAGTAGGGCCTGATATGGCTCAGATAGTTTCTTAAAACCCTTCTACACTGAAATAGCAATTACTTAACCTAAAACTTATACACAAGTTACTTGTTTTACAACAAAATTGAAAACACAATACACGAGGAAATTAACCCGAAACCTCGCAAATATTTCACACAAAAATAGTTTACCGGCTGGGGAAAATCAATGCCCACACAGTAAACTGTTTGTCTCTCTGGCTACCCATTACCGAGACTAACTTCTGGAATTCGCCAAGAAAAGACCCTTGCTGGACAATTAATATGAAAACGTGGCCACAAGCTTGATAATCAGCCGCAACTCTGACTGACCAAACCGGTATACTAAAAATAGCCTTATCGACCAACATTCACACTACGGAAACACATTACAAGCATAAACAAACTATTTACAGACAACACCACAAAAACTAACAGAAAGAAAATTAACTTCATCACAGCGATGAAAATGAAGTAATGATATGATATGATAGTAAAAGGTTTCATTGCCATTTAGTATTGTTTGAAATACAGTGATGATCTTCCAGTTGTTTTCCATTGGAAATGGAATATATATTTGGCTTCCTGTGCGCGGTAGCTCCGTGCTAGAGCCATCGCTTTGTAAACGGAAGGTTGTGAGTTCATGCCTTACTCGTGTCATGGCCATGTCAAACCTAAAACCTAAATGTGGGTAGTGTTTGCTCCTTTGCGAAACGCTCGGCATTTAGAAGTGAGAATCACGGATCTGTCGAATATGATCTTAAAACAGAGGTCCCGTTTTACGTCAGGACTTGACACGTTAAAGAGCCCTCACAGCTACGATCCTGCGCGCTAAGTGTAGATTTAGATTTACAGCTAGTGACATCTCAAAAAGAGTGAAAAATTCTCGATGGGACGTAAAACAAACAACCAACCAACCAAGTTGTGAAGCTCTCCGTAAAACGCTGTTTTGCTGAGAGAGTAGCATGTAAACAGATTGAGAACACTTTCCCTTTTGCGAGATCATCTCGCTAAAAGGAGATTATCCCTATCTAGCGAGAGTAAATATATCCCGTACAACCGAGAAAAACACCCGTGGATTGCATCTCTTCTTGTTTCACGTGAAAAGAAAAAAAAAAAGTGCTGAAATGTTTGATACTTCTGCAAATATATAACGATCTTAATAATCACAATATGAAACTGTAGGAGAGATCTCTTGCAAACAGTTAGATAATGGTCCTTAAAGGAAATGACAAGCAAACATATGTTATATTAAATATCTCTGCCGATACGAAGGACTTCAGCTAGATGCTTAACACATGACTCATTATGAGATGTCTGGGGCTGGGGCGCTTTCCTTACCGTCCTGCAAGTGATGTGCATCGATTTAATCGGGCATCTACGGACGTCATATCAAAAAGTAAAAGAAATATTGAGTTACACATTCCATACTATCTAACTTTCGCAGCTCAAAAGTGAGACCAAACTATACATTTGAGACTGAAAAGCTTTATGGCATATCAAACTAAATCGGCAATTCTCGGATTATTTCGTTAAACTTCAGTGGGAAGGGAGCTCCTATTGCACTAAACTACCGTCTCGAATTTCGGTCTCAAATGTGACCTAGCTAAATTGCAAGGGCCCGGAACATATTCGTTAATCTACAAAGCCTGATGAATGTCAAGACCTCCTCTAAATTAAGTTCACTGGGATTTTTATTAGTTCAAATGGTTGCTTAATTGGTATTCAGTTTTACAAATTAGATTTAGAGCCTTTCCGATTTATTTCTCTTTCACCCAAGTTTACTTAAACTTGTCAAACGTTTGTCATAGTAAATTGGCGCAGTGTGCCGCATATATGTAAGGACGTAGACATATGCTTCTATATACCATTTTCTAAGGAATCCGAAATTTCGATAACAGTGGGTACAGAAACTTCGACGAGATGGTTTTATATGTCTCCGTTGTGTTCAAACGTTTCACAGGCAATGGATTCATGATCAATTCCAGGATGGCAGAAAAATTGATTCAAAGTCTGACGTCATTTCCATAATATCTGCTGTTACCCCGGAATCGTATGCAGATGGGGAAAATTGTGAAAGTCGATAATCGTTTTCAATTAGGCGACGAACATTGAAGGTGTGTTTTTTCTTCTATATTATTTGATAACCTCGTACATATGTTTCATTACAATCTAAATCTACATTATTGGTAGTTAACACATGGAAAGGTGAAGATAACGAACGGTGATCAATCTCATAACTCTTTTTAAGGAATACAGAATAGCGAATTGGGTAAAGGTGGACCCTGGATATACAAGAGGTGGGATCAGATGCCTAGGATGAGTAAGCATTCCTTGTCGACCGGTCACACCCGCCGTGAGCCCTATATCTTATCAAGTAAACGAAATAATCCGTAGTCAAACTCGGTGTACCAAGAACAACCTAAAAATCGGTATGAAAGAAGTCAGACAGCATTTGACCAAGTGATGATTATAAAGACCATATTTGTGAAATGCTAACTTTAAACGAAACTGTTGAAATCCCTGTAACATCAACTTGTTTGTCAGTAGCCTACTCGATATAAAAATGGATCTTACGAGAACAAGGTCTTGCTTATTGAATCAATTGAGAGGTATAAACAACATATGCAGGTGATGATGGAATGTTCCTACATAGGTATGAGAAGTTGACGATGGAGAAGCTGAAAACAACCCATTTGTCATAAAGCTGAGTTGGTAGTTTGCCATCAATATCCATCATCAATAAAATATAAAGTACGAAGCAGATATGGAGGACTCTGTGGAGTCTTTTATTTTGATTTCACAGGAATATATCAAATCGACATATGAATGATGGATTGATTAGATATTGTTTAACGTCCAGGGGTCCGTGTTTGCCCAACTATTTATTTTGTATTGCTTGTAGGAGTTATGAGGTTGATCACTGTTCGTTATCTTCACCTTGCATTTACTCATCTGGAGAAGTCACTATCGCCGGTGAAGGACTGCATGATTTATGCCTATGCTCGGTGCTTATGGCCTTTGAGCAGGGAGGGATCTTTATCGTGTTACACCTGTTGTGACACGGGACGTCGGTTATTCAATTTCATCCGAAGGACTGCCCCATTTAGTCGACTCTTACGACAAAGAAGGCGTACTGAGAAGCTATTCTAATCCGGATCCCCACGGGAATACATATGAATGAAAATGATTATTGTTAATAGCTAAAACGTCGTCGATATATCTAAATGTCGAGGTGAAGGCCACAACAAGAAATATTTGTTCTTAAGTAGAACCTTTGAAATAAACTATGTTTCTTTTAAAAGAATAAAAGACAGGTCAGTTGACAAAGAAGCACAATTCGTGTCCGTGGGAAATCCAACAGACTGTTGGATGACTTGTTCACCAAAGAGTACGAAGATATTACCATTGAAGAACCCCAATGCCTCTTTAACATCAACTTCAAAATATATGTGCGTACAAGCAGAGCGAGATTTCAGAAAGTAATTTTTTGAATGACTGATATTTCTTTTTCTATTTTTATTAGAGAAGCAGCAGTCTTTGAAGTCAAAAGGTCTAGTCTTAATTTAATATGAGGAATGGTCATGTAAAATGCTGAAAAATCATACGTTTAAATGTTGATTTGAGAAAGGTTCACAAAAAGTTCTTTAGACTGTTTTAGAATCCACATTTGATTTACTAAACTTCTGGTATATGAAAGGTGAAGATAACGAACAGTGATTAATCTCATAACTCCTATATGCAATACAAGATAGAGAGTTGGGCAAAGACGGACCCCTGGGTATGTCAGAATTGGGATCAGGTGTATAAGAGGAGTAAACATTCCCTGTTGATCGGTCACATCCTCCGTGAGCCCTATATCTTGATCAGATAAAAGGAGTTATCCGTAGTCAAAATTAGTGTACCAAGAACGGCCTAACGATTGGTGTGAAATAAGCCAGACAGCATTTGACCCAATGATGTATTGCACCATCAACTTCTTTGTCAGTAGCTTGCCTCGATTTAAAAAATGACCATACCCAGAACAAGCTCTTGGGTATTGAATCAGTTGAAAGATATAAACAACATATGCATGTGATAATAGAATATTGCAACAAAAATATGGGAGGTTGATGATGGAAAAGCTGAAATCATCCCGTTTATCATAAAGTTGAGCAGTTAGTTTGTCGTTAATGTTTATTTTCAATACAAATATCTAAGTATGAAGCAGAAATGGACGACTCTGTGTTTTTTTTTAATTTCGAGTTCACAGGTATATATCTAATCGACATGGTAATGAAAATCAGTCTTCTTAAATTGAAGGCCACAGCAAGAGATTTTTTCTTCTCACGTAGAAATTGTTTTTAAAAATACTGCTTGATATGAATGTAAAACCAGGTCAGCTGACAAAGGAGCATAATTCGTGCCCATGGATTTTCCAACCGACTGTTGGAAGACCTGATCACCAAAGACCACGATGGTATTGTCAATGAGGAACTCTAGGATATTTTTTATTTCAACTTCAGAGTACTTGTGCGTGGAATCGGAATGGTGTTTAACAAGTGTATTACGCCACAGTACGTGTGAATTTCTCCTTTACAGCTGTTCATATTTCCGCGAGGAGCAAAGATAGGGGCTTGGGTAGAACATTTACTGGATCCAGCAATGTATTTCTGTTTGTTTGTATGGTTTTTAAATCCAGCATACATGTAGGTACAGTAACTCATATTCATCTGTCCCATTGACTGGGATATCAAACGTGTTTAAAAGTGACGCATGATTTTGAACGTTTTCATCTTGAAAATGACTTGGAGTATAAGTAGGATTACCAAATGTAAAATAATGCTGAGTTCGTTTAAAATACAGTTGTAATAATGAGCCTTGCAAACAATGAGAATTTTATTGCAAGCTTTGTCAGCAAGAACCAAAACATATGTCCCATGTAACCTTCCAATCATGTAACGTAAATACAGAATCATATGTTTTCACAATACAAAATATGCAGAATGATATGTATCCACATTCCAAGATATTCACAATTATAGATTTTCATATAAAAAAAAATATGCACAATCATATAGTTTCACATTACAAGATAAGCACATTGTGTTTTCAAATTACAGCATATACACGATTGTACTGGCTGGAAGCCAGTAAGTATAACCAGACACAATCTTATATAGACGAAGCCATTTATTCAGAACGTGTGCGTTTGTGTGGTAAAGAGCTGAAATACAATATATCACAAATCAATTTACAGTTCAACAAAACAAAATTTCAGTAAATGAATAATCACAATTACAAAAATAAACACTACTCGGTATATTGAAAAATGTCAATAATGCTGCATTTTGTCCTAGATAGCAATTCACATTAGCAGGTTATATATTCAATATTTAAACAATAAGAAATAAATTTAATAGGAATGAAGTATTGCTGTATTGCCATATAATTTCACTGTATGCAAATGTGAAGTAAAAGACTCGAGAATTTACAACTTAGAATGTAAACACGAAAAAAAATGGCGTCTTACATAGATCAGCCTGGGTAACAATTTGCAGGATGAAATAAGTATGGGCACGAATAACACCATGCAAAATACACTTATACATTCTATAATATATATATAAATGTAGGAAAAACAACTTATATTTTGCAAGGACAGGGAGACGATGACTGTAGCCAAAAAATGTACACTGGCGTGTGGCGGGACCACACTGTTACGTTGGAGCGACGTGCAATAATAATGACTTCCAAAGAGTTCCAAGACAAGAGCAAATAACTCTAATAGAAAAATGTTTACAAAGATGGATAACTCTTACATCCTACCACACGATCATATATAATAGAAGGAACTTGTGACTACCATTTAAAATGTAAGGCCTTCCAAGAAGACACAAATGGACAGACGGGCAACTAATCAGAGGTACTGATAAATAGACGGATAGGTAGACATATAGACAGACAGAAAGACAGAAAGACGGACAGATACACTGATAAGACAGATTTAATCAGACCACGGATATTGTAGTTTTCCCGCGTTTTGAAGAATAGCGGGAAAACGTTGTATAATAGGAACGTGTTCGAATGCCTATGCGTATTGATACAAGGCGTGGCCATAGGAAGACCTATATAAAGTGTCGATATCATGAGTAAGGTCATTCTAAGCCTGTCTCATGAAGTGCAGGTAGCACAATTTTTTTCTTTTTCCACGGGCAGCATGACTCTTTAAAATGATGACTTATTGCGGCGAGTGTCCGAAATAATGGACTCTAAACTATCTTCTTTTGAGAAAAAGATATCTAAACAACAACGTCAACGACACGAACAACAGCTTGCCAAACTGCAGGCAATGAATGATAAGATTATTGTTTTCAAGTGCAAAGGGAATGAGGCTCAGTATAAATTTAACAAGAGTGTCAGAGAAAAATTAATAGAAGCTAACACAAGTATCAGCAAAAGAGACACAGAAAAGGCTTTTAGCAGCCTATCATCAGGTATTGATCTTATTTATCAACAACAAAAATGAATGAAATTGGCCGATTCTTCCAAAACGGGTTGGAGAACCGTTCAAGGATACACACAGCACGAATTGACGTCCAACTAGGAGGATGAAAAACGCATCTTCAAAGCTGAAATCAGAGGTGAGAAGAAGTTAAAGGAGGAGTGGACCCAAAGAGCTAGAGTGTCAAGACGCAACAACCCATACTCCGAGAAAGCTCCCAACACGCAAAATCAGTCCAGGTCATACGAGGACGGCAAAAAGTCCGGGACATGCATCAAATGTGGTTTCATAGGTCACTGGGCAAAGGACTGCACCAGCTTCAGCAAAGAGACAGGCTCTAAGTTAAGTACATGTAGTTTAAAGTGTCCATGAAGTCAAAATATAAGTTAGTCTGAACTGATGTATCTTTATTAATAAAATACAGATTCGAAAGTCTCACGCTTCTAAGTGCCTTTATAAGCGAGATATCCACGGTTAAAATTGCCGATTTTCGCACCTGCTCAAAACCAATCAGCGGCACTTCCGGTTTTACTATATATAGCGATTGGGGTCTGTGACGTCACAACACATCAGTTTCAAAATGCCCAACGTAAGACATAGAGATAGCAGATCGTCAACTTCTTCCGACATCGGACTTCACATGTCGTTTGAAGTCTCATCTTGTGACGATAGCGACGGAGAAGACCTGCAGGACATTGTTCCTTACCAGTTTGAACCTGAGGCTTCTGAATCGAATGAAAGCGAGCAAGATTCCTCACTTGGGGGAAGCGACGAAGATCAGCCGAGACTGGACAACACCGATTGGTATATTGAAATTAACTTTGATATAGCCTGCTTACAATTTTTTCTACTCCAAAACTTTAATATTAGTTTTCAAAAAGTGGTACATTCTAAATAAACGAATATAAAAATTCGTTTCTTTATCTGTTTTTAACTGCTTAAATCATTTTAACGATAGAACATTCTATCTAGGGTATACAGTATATATCTAATGGACAAGCGGATAGTCGTGTATCCAAGCCGTATATTTTCTAATATATATTGTTTATTGGCTTCAGATTTGTGAGTTACGTCCATAACAAGTAACAAAAATACTAAATACCGTTAATAATAGAATCTTGTAAATAAAGATAAATATTTAGACTTGCATAGACACGGAATTTGTGTATAACTATATGATTTGTAGGTGTACTTGTGGATACTGTGTACTAATGCCTACACAGAGGGAGAGCATCTGCTGTTGTGAAATTGACAGAGTCAACAGCAAAAAGGATTCATCCGACCGAAAGCTTTCCTGCATCACTCAGCATCCTGGATTCTCATCGGTGTGCCTAGATGTGTATGTGCTTGAGACAGCCTACTATCAGTACCGCTCCCAGTATGGAGAATTACAGACCAGCATTGAAGAGTAAGAACTTTTACTGTATTTCATTTTATAATCATCCTATCTTTACTTCATTTTAAATAGTCAGGAAACAAAGGTGTACATGAACACATTCATAAGTGTTTATACAAATAAGTGGTTTTCTAATGTATACAAACTTTCACAGAAGGAACAGATATACATCATATCGACAACTTGTGCGCTGGTGCTGGGGCTACCTTGGGAAAAATGTCAGAGTCCCCTTACCATCTTGTGCTGTTCAAAAGATAAGAGCTGCATTTCCATCTGAGGACTATGAGGGTTTCAGGGACCCACAATAATGCAGGTATGTGCAAGAAATGCATTTTCATTTTAAATTCAGCCCTAGTTCTCTACTTACAATTTGATACAGCTGAAAAATCAAAATCTAAGTCCTTGAAATTACTCAATTTTGGGGGTCTCCGTGGCCGAGTGGTTAAAGCATCACATTCAAAATCACACAGCCTCTGGTCGGCGCGAGTTCGAATCCTGCTCGCGCCGGTAAGTGAGAAAGTTTCCCAGTTTACTTGCGGAAGGTCGGTGGTCTCTTCAATAAAACCTGGGCGTCACCAGATAACCGAAATATTGTTGAGTGTGGCGGAAAATAGCAAAAAACAAAACAAACTAAATTTTGTAGTAATCATTATTCGAGAAAAAACAATAAAATTCACAGTACATGTGATTGGGATATGAAAAGCTAATTACACCTCTGTTATTAATCATCATTATGCTACTAAAATATTGACAAACTGAAAAAAGAAACCTTTTCACTGTAAAGTTATGAAAAGGAAAGTATCAGCTACAAAAATAAATTTGAACCATGGAACGGGATGTGGACCCTGCTTTCATGTTCCCATTAAAGAGTCAAGGGATAGGGTAAGAGGGGACAGGAGTTTATATACAAGCAAAGTCTCTACAAAATGTCACTAGAGTAAAATACACAATATGCTAACTTATCAATTTACAATAACTAAACACTGTATATATACTAGGAAAGTTTACAACTAATCTATCTATAGCAATATATACAATGTCATTTCCTATCAAGTCCAACTAGTTACTACAGGTCGAAACTGTCACACACTTGTCTCCTTCCTACAAAACCGTGACTTGAAATTACACACTGCCTCTTCTTTTTCAGGGTGCATGAATGCGCTGCACAGAGGAGGTGGCTTCACTGATGGCAGGCAGGCAATGGGTTCCAGCATTGTCGCAGTAGCTGATTTTAGGGTTTCCTTCATCAGTGTTGATGTGTATTCTGAAATGTTAAAGAAGATCAGAAACATACATATTTAAAGTTCTTTTGCTTTTAATGTTATTTTTTTTATTGTACTGTACAATACTGTTATATATCAATAAACAATTGTTAGTCATGATTTCATTTCTACTTGTCTTGATAAGGCTAAAAAATGTATGTTGGTTTCCACTTTATTGTCCAACCCTAAAAATGGATTCATCGGATTATCCATGACAGTATATTGGGACGCACTACCTACCTGAACTTTCAAAAACCCTAATTTACCTTACCAACATAAATTTTGTATTAAGTTTACATTCATGCTTTTGCATCTCGCTGTGCGTAAGAGTTGCACAAAGGGAAAGAACTATTGGGCAACTCGGAAATTGCATATTACTAGCACCGGCTGAAGTTGACTGAATTTCAATGCACGAAGGTTCTTCGATCTTCAATCTCTGGGGCATAAGAATAATTCAACATATAATAAAAACCAACAACCTACCTACCTACCGTTAAAAATGTTGAGGTGAAAGTGGAAACCAACATATATATATTTTGGCCTAAGTGACCATAAGAAACTGATTATGTGATAGGTACCGTATGTAGGCTCCACTGTAACCTTCCGAACACTATAGTCACCCTGCTTAAATTTTGGGAAACTTATCTTGTACTGCAGGTCACCATCTCTAGTAGTAGCTTGTGACCTGGATGCATTCTCATTGTAGTGAATGACAGCCATCATTAGCCTATAATATAATGTATATTTTTGGTAGTAAAAATCTAATCATAATTTTTATGATTTACCAGGTACAAAATAATATAGCGGGGAAGGGGGGGGGGGATCATTTCTTGTTTGAAATAATATTATGGATATTTGTTATTATGCATGCTCACCTACAATACATGCCATGGTATGAAAATGAAACCATCTTTGGGGCAAAATGGTTGATGGTGCTGTGGAACGCCTCAATCTGGGAAGTCTGGAAGAGGGGGGAAAGCTTCGGGATGTCCTTCTTCATCTGTTTGGAGAGTATCAGATCTGACATCTTCTCACTGGCTTTTGATCCTATCCAGAAAGAAGAAAACAAATTATTTTAAAAGCTAAAAACTTGTTTACTCAGTTGTAATATTACAAAGTGAATAGGTAGCTTTGCATCAATCCATAGAATATCTTTGTATTCTTTATCAATTGGAAGTATAAATCAAATGAGTAGAATATTTTACCTGCTTTCAACCACTTCTTCTTCTGCTCATTGCCTTCAAGGGTGCTGTGGGCACATGTTGGAAATAAAGTGTTGTGGCCGGTGTGGACATTGTGGATGTGGTTTTCGACTGACTCCCATTTGGCCCACATCACCTCTCCATTCCCATCTGGTGTGGAGGCCGCAACCCAGTACATGTGGTTGGTCAGACTCTTGCACCACTTGACCAGCTCTGCACAGTCCTTAAGCTTGGATGCTGCAACAATTTTCTTCTTAAGGCCTGAAATATTTTAATTAAAATGTGAAAAGATGTCTTGAATTTTTTATATAAATGAACAAACAATAAAGCAGAGAATTTTAATTCCAGCTAAACCCCATTAAAAAACCCCAAAAAACAACAACTTCAGTTGCTATTTCAAATGTAGTTTGTTATCATACTTATGTCCTTTCTGTGTAATTTATTATTCCTAAGGGTTGTTTTATACATTATTAGGGCAATTATATCATTAATTATATCATTACAGTAGGCGCTATATATTAATAATAATAAATATGCATTTTAATTCTGACACTATGCATATTTTATTCACATGTATGTGCACATCGTAAAGCACTTTAGAGAACTAAATAAATGATGATAGGGCGCTATACAAATCTTTTGATTACAATTACAATCTTTATCTCCAACACAGGACAATTGAACAATACAAGTAAAACTGAATAAGTGAAAAACAATGCCAAAATCAAATCAAATTCAATATGTTCCCAAACTTTGTTTGGGGAACATAATTAAATCAAATTCATTATCATAATGATAACTGTGGTATACCTTTAGCTACATGCCAGACATCATAATAATGCACAGTGTCGGGCAAGTTCTCTCTGATCCATTTCTGGATTTGGAGATGTCTGTCTGTGACGATGGTCCCAACTTGTAACTCGTGGACTTGTAGCCATTGAATAGCCCGTTCCAGTCCCTTTTTTTCCATGCCATTGCTGTTCTTCACTTCATTGCTCTGTAAATCAAGATCAACTTTATGAATCAAATAACAATAAAAGAAGTGTGTTAAATTTGTAATAAGTACATTTTAACAAACTATTAAGAACTGAACTGCACAAAATATATGATACATAAACTTGAATTATAGGAATGTGATGCACTATTTCACTCTTACTTGAACTAGCTGTATGTCGATGACAATGCCTTCCTCTAAGTCAATGGTGCTGTATGAGCCATACTTGGCAGAGTGACCAGGAGAATCAGCTCGACCATCCCCACCAATGACAAGGGGCTGTCCCTTCTGCTGACATCGTCTAACATACTCCATCTGTTGGCTGTTCCATACACGGGCAATGGAAGGGAACAAAATGGAGGACTGATGGGTGGCGAAGGTTCTCCGTGAAATGGTGGCAATCCCCATACACTGCAGGACACGTAAAACCTTTGCTGCCAGGGCTCCAGAAAACAGGATGCTGGCAGACAGGGCAAGGTTCCCAGCTGGTATGGTTCCAATGGATGGCTGACTGCACCACTGCCAGGAGTATCCACAAAACATACACTCCGTAACAATCCGGACCATGGTCCCAACTACCTGCTGCACATCTGCTCTGGCAAACCGATGGCACATCTTGCAGCAGTTGAACAGATCAAGTAGCTGAGCTTCGCTCACAATGAACTTCCTTTCTTCTAAAGGGTTGTGTGGTACTTCACCCCTAAGATAAATAAAACACACGAGATATTCAATAATTTCATAGATATTTCATTCAAACCAATTTCTAGCTTCGTTTTCTAAAATTATATGTATATTAATTAATAAACTTCGAATATTTTAGAATATCAAATACTCTCATTGAAAATTTGAATTTGAAAGAATTAGACTAAACGTGTTCATGAGGAGAGGATATTGACCACAAAATTTAAAGCAAATATTTAACTACCAAAACTTTGCCCTAAATGTAATGGTAATTGCCCTGTCTCTATCAATAAATAACTAAACTCACTCCATATCAAGCCGTGATTCATCTGAACTGGAGCCTGATGGTTCATACATGGAGGCAGCTTCACTGTCACAAGGAGTAGCCATAGATTGGTCACTACTAGAGGAGTCATGTGTCAAAGCAGGTTTTTGTGCTGATTGCGAGTCTGGGATATCATCTCTCCCATTAAACTGCACTCCGATACTCCTCATTCTTGGTTGTAGCTCTGCTTGAACACCTTGATAAAAGACAGAGAGAATGAGTTTACTGTCTGTGACCTACACCTTCTCTAACATTTTAATTGGTTTATAATCATAGATTTGCATGCATCTTTTAATTAAATAATCACCTCTTATTAATCATATTCATATTTTTTTTAATGTACTGTATTATATTTGACAATATATTTATGAAAATTGCTGCTAAAAATTTAAACATAAAAATCCAGTTTAATAACTGGAAAACAAACTCTATCAAAACAGAAACATACCTTTCTCTTTCAAATTTGCAGATACTTGCACTCTGACACTTCTTGCACGAGGGCCTGTTGTCTGGCATGATGTGGTTTTTTTTTCTTCATGTTGATTCTGATAAAAGAAAATATATTTCATGAGACGAGTGATAAGGCAGATGAATTACAATGTCTAATTGTCAACACACGCAAATAAACCTTAGTAAATACACCTCAACACAAAAATCTTGCTTTGTCTGGGTTGTGTATTCATGGTGTCGAGATTGTAAGATCCCGAACCCGATCATAAATGCACACAATACCTAATCGAGTAATGGTACCAAATGTACATGAACTGATATGGGAAATATCAATTTAGTAAATAGTAGTGTTGTTCATTAAATCATATAGAGATCAACACATACTCATTTTAAAATACTGACTTTAACCCCTCTCCCCATCCCTTTAGTTATTACTTACACATGTAGCTGGATCTGGACCAGATGGACCCAGAGTGTCTGCGGCTACCATCATACATCCTGTATCCATGCCCTCATTTTCTCTTTCCTCAGTGGCTTGATCAGGACCAAGTAATTCAGCTAGAACCTAAAATATACAATACAAATGTTAGGAATCAATAGTAAATATACCATTAATTTGCCAAAGGAATATTACATGTATATATACTGAACATTTGCCAGAATGTACTTCATATTCCTAATTTTCCCACGATGTGTTGCAAGTCTAACTCTAATTATGGTTTTCAATTGTAATCATAATGTATATACTGCTTTAATGCTATATAGCAAAATGGATGCCCCCAGTTTCTATTGGCCTGTATTTCAAGATTAATCATGGTAAAGATTCTCTTGTAATGATATCTTTGATAGTTTGAAAATTGTATCAGTAAAGACAAACCCTGTTTCTTTCCCGTTTGGCTACAACCGAGCGCTCTGGGGTTGGGGACGACAAGAATGCCTCGTTGAGGTTGTCCCGTTTTCTTTTGGGGTAGATGGACGGTACCGATCCTGCACACAAACGTCTCTTGACCGTCATACCAAACTCCCTCATCAAGGAATACTGGGGTTCAAAGCAATCGGGGTTGAAATGTGCGGAACAAATCACGGTGTAATTGGACGGACCACTCCATTCAGCACGTGTAAGTTTTACGAAACGAGTCCACGCAGCACGCTGTCGCTCTTCCTTCGGGAAAACGTGCACGGAAACACTGTCTGATGGTCTATTGTTGCAGCCTGCAACAACACACATACGTCCAGATACTTTAGCAGTCATTCTTCCACGATTACCTCCACGATATAAACAAACTCAGATTGCGCCAAACATGTGTTGTGACGTCACGTCCGGAATACCAGCAACAGCCTCGTTATAGATGTCGTAAAGGTGTGCATTCGAGCGAAGATCATTTTTTGACCTATATCTCGCTTACTAAACAGAAAATCAACGTAATTTTTCGACATATCGTTTTTATTTATTAAACTGCGTCAAAAAACATACACTTGTATTTTGACTTCATAGACACTTTAAAAAGTACTGCACAGAATTTACTTCCTGCAAAATACAATGATTTAACAAAGAATTGTTTTACAGAACATGAGTTGAAAGATCGCCGTTTTGTGGCCCAAGTCAACGAAAATGTAAGCCCAGTTGGTCGTTTCAGAGGTCATTTGACAAAATGGGTTGAAATACAGACAGATAAGTATATTTTAGATGTGATAGGAAACGGATACAAAATTCCGTTCAAATCTATTCCAACTAGCGTATGTTTAAGCAATAAGAAATCGGCGAAGGACAATATCAAATAGTTCGTTTAGATATTCAAAGCCTCATTGACGAATGTTGCGTAACAGAGGTCAGTAACATTCCTTTTGTGGTTAATCCATTGACTGTAGCTTTCAACAAAGCAGGTAAACCTCGTTTGGTTTTGGTTTGTAGGCACATCAATAGTTGTATTCACGAATTTTCATTCAGAATGGAGGACGGTAAAGTTGCTAGAGAAATATTTCAGAAAGGAGATTTCATATTTAGTTTCGATTTAAAATCGGCATATCGTCACATTGAAATAGCAGAACATCATAAACAATATTTAGGTTTTCAATGGGAAATCGACGGCGTTGGTAAGTATTTTGTGTTTAACGTTTTGCCATTCGGCATTTCCTCGGCAGTTTTTATTTTTACCAAACTTATGAGGAAAGTAGTCCAGCATTGGAGGTCGTGGTGTTTCGTGTCATTGTGTATTTAGATGATGGTTTAGCTGGTTCTAGCAAGTTTGATCAAGCTTCTATACTTAGCGATTTAATCAAACATGATATACATTATGTAACAGAGTTGGATTTTATTATTGCTGAATCTAAACGTTTTTGGTTTCCACAACAAAATTTAGAGTGGTTGGGTTTTGATTGGGACACGTTAGATGGTGTTTTAAAAGTAACTTCAGAGAGAATTGATAAGATGCTCAAGTGTATACACGAGGTATATACACGGATTCAGTCGCGTGGTTCACGTTTTCTTGTGAAATGTATAGTAGGCCAGATCATATTTATGGAAGGCACTATAGGAAATGCGGTCATGTTTAAAACAAGATGTTTGTTTCAAGACATAATGACATAATGACAAGGGTCAGTTGGAATTCATGCATTGACTAAAGTTCACAATCTTTGGCAGAATTAGAATTTTGGAAGGATAATTCCAGGTTGATTAATGGGCAAAATATAAAGTCAGCTTACAGTGAAGTCGCAGAGCTAATTTGTTTTAGCGATGCTTCCGAATCAGGTTTCGGTGCTTATATGGAAAACTCAGAAACCACAGAGGTAATGGGACTCTGGACAGTAGAGGAATCTACGAGAATTTCCACATGGAGGGAACTAGAGACAATCAACAGGTCTCTGAATACTATAGGAGAAAGTATTTGTAGTAAAACTGTTACATTGTATACTGACAGCAAAAATTCTTGCAGAATTTTAGAAGTCGGTAGCAAAAAGTCTTATTTGCATGAAATTGCAGTTGAAATTTTAGAAAAAATTCAGAATTTACAAATAAACTTATATAATTCATTGGTTGCCAAGAGAAAGCAATATTAGAGCAGATGTGCTAAGCAAATGTTTCGACACACATGTGACAGATTCGCTACAGACTACAATACAAAATGTTTTAAATTTAACTCGAGATGGTGGTGCCCAAATACCAGCAGAGTAGATGCCTTTAAACAACTCTGGGGTGAAGACAATAATTGGTTGGTTCCACTCCCTAGATTGGTTTGCAAGCCATTAAACAAATTGAAGCAAGACAGAGGGAAGGGTACTTTGATTGTTCCTTATTGGAAATCGGCCCCTTTCTGGCCTTTATTATGCAAAGGAGATGACTGGGAGCCTTTTATCAACGATGTTCAGAAAGTTAAATCAATGATAACCGATAGAGGTAGAGGTGCAAATGGCATACTCGTAGGTCATAAATTTTTTGACATGGCAGTATTTCGGCTTGAATTTTAGATGTCAATATTTGTTAATTTATTTTCAGAGTTAAATGTTGAGAAGAACATAGAAGACATTTTAATTACGGCATGTGTGGATCTGGAATCATCGGACAACGCAGTATTGGCGGCAAAAATGAGTGAATATATTCTGAAATCTGAAAGTGCAAACACCAGCAAGAAATATTTTTCGTCTTTCAACAGATGGTCAAACTTTATCAACAGCAAAAGAAAATCAGCCATACCAGCAAATCCAATTCATATTTCACTATATTTCACACATTTGTTGAATATTGGATGCTCTTTTCATGTGATTTCTAGCGCTTTATCTGTTATAAAGTGGGTACATTCTATATTGGGCCATGAAGATCCGACCGAACATCCCTTCTTGCGGAATTTAGTGGAGTCTTCCAAGCGTCATAATAAGTCTAGAGTTACCAAAAAGGAAATTGTCACAGTCAACGATTTAATTTTACTTTGTGATCTACATTTTAACAGCACCAATTTGTCGGAAATGCGCGATTTGTACATGATTCTACTTTCTTTTGCTGGATTTCTACGCTTCGATGAACTAAGTTCGCTTCGTTGTTCAGACATTACCTTCATGGATGGATATGTAAAAATATTTATTAACAAAAGCAAAACCGATAAATATAGACAGTGGAATGAAATTCTAATTGCTTCGGGCCTTAGTTCAGCTTGTCCAGTCAGTATGCTTCAACGTTACGTATCAATCATTAGGAACTATAGATATTTCTTCAGATCATTTTTTATTTAAATCAAAGGATGGTTTAAAGCTGATTTATAAAGACAAACAGCTTAGTTACACACGCGCAAGAGAGTGCATTTTTATCCAAGCTTAAATTTGTTATGGGAAATATTAATATTGGTTTACATTCTTTGCGTTCAGGTGGGACGACAGCTGCCGCAAATTCCAATGTAAATGAGCGTTGCTGGAAGAAACATGGTAGATGGACGTCAGATTCGTCCAAGGATGGTTATGTAAAAGACAGTGTAGAGAGCAGGTTCTCTGTTTCAAAGAAAAGCTAGGATTGTGACTATGTTTATATATTATATACGTGAGTGTGTGTATCAAACATGGGCTTCATTTCCAGTTAGTTTTTATCAGTATATTATCATGCATATATTTTAGCTAGGTCTTTATTTCCTATATATTTAATCTACTGCTAACTTTTGGACATTTATTCTAAGCTTGCCTGGCTTACATCAAAGTTGTGTTTGGTTGTCTTGTATGCAAAAGGATTGCATTCACAGAAGTGTATATTATGCGGTAGTTTTCCCACGTTTCGAAGAATAGCGGGAAAACGTTGTATTACAGGAACGTGTTCGAATGCCTATGCGTAGTTATACAAGGCGTGACTATAGGAAGGCCTATATAAAGTGTCGATATCATGAGTAAGGTCATTCTAAGCCAGTTTCACGAAGTGTACGTAGCACAATTTTTTTTTATTATTATATTTAATTATGGATAAGATCCGATATTCACCCTTAGACTTGCTTTCGGACACAGGTTTCCATATTTTTTTCCAATATTTTATCTATGGTTTTCCTGGGCTGTTTTTACCGTCAATGATGGGGGGTTTCTTGACATTTTGTTATTTGATTCAGTACTTGCATAAAACTTGTTCATCTCAGTTACCATGCATGTAGTATATTTGTTATAAAGTTATTAAACGCCGGCTGCCCGACAAGCTTGCCTGACTTACACCAAAGTTGTGTTTGGTTGTCTGGTATGCAAAAGGATTGCATTCACAGAAGTGTATATTATACATCTATAAACCTGCTGTCTTTAAAAAGTGTGGATTTAAAAACTAGGAAACAATGCATCTAAAAAGACTTGAATTTCCCTCCTAGCAGATCTTAGAAGCACTACACAAGTCCTTTATCATAATTAGCCAAATGTCCCATGTTATTGTTAATGCTATTCATAGAATCCAACCTTAGGTTTCTTACGGAAGCCCATTTAGGACCTCTCAGAAATAGATTTCTAATTTGAAATAACGAATTTCAGATTTCGTTATTTCGATTTTAATTCCTTATTTCAAACTTTAAAATTCGTTATAACGGATTAAATTCGTTATAACAAATTTATAAACTTCTTAATAATAGATTTCAAAATTTGAAATAACATATTAGATTTGAAATAATAAATTCTGAAATTCATTATATCAAATTGCCTAATTCGTTACAACGAATTAAAAAAATGTATTGATGAAAAGGTGAAAATAAGGAACAGCGGTCAATCTCATAACTCATATAAGGAATTCAAAATTAAGAGTTGCGAAAACACGAACCCCTGGATATACCAGAGGAAAGAACAGGTGCCTGATCTTGCGACATCTTCCTTCAACTACATTTCATTAATTACTTGTTTTAACAAATTGTATTAGAATTCCTTTTAACGAATTAAAATCCAAGTTAATGAATTAAAAACTCTATTTGATATCAACGTTTTCATAAATCTTTATATCGAATTTGACAATTTGATACAACAATTTCTAAATTCGTGTTTTCAAATTTTAATTCGTTAAGACAAATTTTGAAATGTGATATAACAAATTCAACAAATTCGTTATAACAAATTTTAATCCGTTATAACGGATTCAAAAGTTTGAAATAGCAAATTAAATCTGTAATAACGAATTCTTGAATTCGTTATTTCAAATTCAAAAAATATTTTTGACAGGTCCTAAATGGGCTTCCGTAGTTTCTTGAGAAAATCTCAAATTTAACTTGAGTTTTCTTTAATTTGAACAGTCAGGATTTGAATAAAATCTCAGATTTTCAAAATGGCAGAGATAGAACGGTCGGAAAACAGCTTAGGTTTTTGTCCTTCGTGTGCAACCGAAGAGATACGTTCAATTATCATAGGAGTTAAACTTTGATAAGTATCGCATATTGTTTAAATGTTCGTTTCCCTTCTCTTTGTAGTGTATTCATGAATATTCACGACTCTTTTCTCTTCCGCGTCAAGCACATGATTCCCTTCGAAAATCCCCGTCACACAGCAAAGCGGCTGTGCGGATATTTTAGGATCATCAGCTTGTCAGCCAACTGTGCACCACTGTAATGAATTACAACATGTATTCTAAGTTTATGTTGGAAATAGGTTTCATAATTATTCACGTATTAGGTAAGAAATATGAAAAATCGTTTTAAATGTGCGGACTAAATCCGTCTATATCTTTTTATTAAAGCTGACACGAATTGTTAAATATCGTAGAATTCTTTGTGTCCGCCATATTTCTGTTTATCTCCTATTTGATGAATATTCTATTGTTATATGTATCAGGGTTTGCATGGTATATAAGGGGACGAGGTTTGCTACGCTTCACTTCACATCAGTGTTTTCGATTTACCTGTGCGGGTAGCTTCGACAAGTAACACGTACATCTCCGATACTAAGGTATAGGACATCACAAAGGAATGAAATCATGCTTTAGCACACCACGCAGTGCTCAAAATTACAGTAAAGATATTGTACTGTAGTAAATCATTATAAAAGCTTTGGATACATTTTAGAATGGCTTTTCTTTACGTGAATGCATGTACAGTCGCAGTAAAGATGTCAAATTTATTTCAAAAACACGGAGAAATATTTTATCTATTATCTATTGATAGAATGGAATAAGCAGAGGGCATAAAAATTTATACCATTTACACTCACTTTAAGCAACATGTAAATGCATAAATACTACTGTAACTTATGCACATGACATGTACATGTATGCTCGCCATGAAAACGCATCGAATGCGGACGACTATTTACATGGGTCTAGTTGCAAAATCTGTAAAGGACAGCAGATGTACGTGTACACTTGTCGAAAATACTAAAGTAGAAGTAAAATTCCCTTTATTTGCATAATCCAAGAAACGAAACAATAAACTCCATTTATATTCCACAGTAAACACGTTGTCACTTGTACAGACCGCGACACACTTAGTCCGTGCCGATCAGCTAACTTCAATCAGGGATAGTATCAGAGTAGAATATTTACTCTGAATTGTGCATGAATCCTTATACCGTATGCTTTACTGGCATGTGTGTTGCAGATTTGTAAATCGGGAAATCATTTAGGTACATTAATTGCGCATGATCATATAATTTACATATACAACATTGTACGAGTGTATGGGATTGGTGAGAGAGAGAGAGAGAGAGAGAGAGAGAGAGAGAGAGAGAGAGAGAGAGATTCAAACGATGATCTGGTTGACTGATATGTTATTTACTTCTCACTTTTCATTAGAGAATTTTTGTTTTGTCTTTTATTTAGGGGTGAGAGGTCCCCTCTGAACAATAAGTTACTCACCATGCTGAGCTTTGTAGGCCTCCAAGTGTGTTCTAAGTTCTTCCATAATATCCTCCTTCATCTCCTTAATCTCCTCTTCCATCTCATTCTTTATTTACTCGTTTACCTCTTCACAATATCTTTTATATCCTCTTTGGTCACAAGTTTCTTAAGAGTCTCTTGGATTTTACCAGTTGTTGTATCCTTTATTTCCTGTGTGGTCATTGTAATATTGAAACACTGTACTGCAGGTGCCTAGTCCACAGATAGAGAGGACTGAACTTGGTTGAACACTACTAAAGATACACACAAGTTTTGGTAAAGAGTTAAATAAATCCAAATTCCACAAGTTTTTTTTTTTTTTTTTTTTTTTTTTTTACATGAAAAACATTCCCCATCAAAGAAAAACGGGCTATTAACATCTGACACAATCTTCAATTTATAAAGAACACTGTAAATAACTTAATTTCACAAGATAACAGGAGATCCCTGTGAACACCTCCTCACTCAACAAGCATGACCTTTGAACCTCACAGATTATTATCTTAGAATAAGGATTTGAGTAAGAAAATCATATGTTGACATATTATTTTAGAAGCTATCAGCTCTTCAACAAGTACACCCCCTTAATATCTTGAAAAATTATACAATTTGTACATTATCATAATATTTTCGTAAGACATATGAAGTTTGAGCATATTTACAACCTGGATAAATAATTTGAACTATGCTAAACTATAACTATTATAAGATACACATGGTTTACAATGAAATTTAACATTTTATCTGAAAAAAAATATTCTAGAGAGGCTTTGTACAATGTAAATGTAAAACGAAAGTAACAAACTGAATTTTGATGATTTTGCTTATATGATTAATGTATACGTGTAATGTGGGATATATCTTATATCATGAGACAAAGTTTTATATGAATCTCTACAGGTCATGAAATCATTTGTACATGTACATAAATTGGATATATGTACATGTACACGTACACCACTTACGCCGGTCTAAGTAGATGCAATCTCAATAAGGAACTAATAGATGCCGACCCAATAATTTTGAAAAAGGAGAGAGGATGAGGAAAAAATGACAAATCCATTACGGTCGGTGAAATAAAACATATTATTTGCAGCTGATCTTTGAAGCTTGTGTCAATATCTGTAAGAATGTAGCAGCGAACACAATTACGATATCTGTGGTCACTGAAGCAGCAAAATGTGAACTTTTCTTTTTTACACGAGCGTACCATGTATTTGTGGAAGGAATTGATATCGGATATTCATGTAAAAATCAAATTCGGATATCGTAAAATATCACATTTCGGAAAACGGAAACGTGGTTCCACATTTACATTTGATGGTGACGTAGGCCGAGTATAGGTCTACTTTAACAATTTTTTTTAATTTGTCATTTTGTAATGCAAATACATGTAAAAGATATATTGGGTGACTCCCACTTGACCCCAGCTTGAAATTTCTGATACGATAATAAAATACGCCCACCACTTAAGAAAATGAAGATTGGGTAAGAAAAAATTATGAGGCACTAATAGTAGAGGATTCTATCCATCCCATCTCACCCCAACCTCCAACGATTGAGCAAAATGAAGTGTAGGGGTTTTGAGGTATCCAAAGTAAAAGGCTCTTTCATCCAAACCTTCCCCTCCCACGAGTTAGGGCTTTGAACATCGGACAAAACTCTTGGTTTGTTTGGGTTTTTTGTATCGTTTTATTGTTGTTTTTATTCATCTTTTAAAAAAAAAATCATCATTTTGTATGGCAAAGTTTTTTGAAGATTCCAATTTTCCATTGTTTTCTTCCGGTTGCCCCCCCCCCCACCCCCATCGACCCTTCCCCTCTGAAAAATGACAATATATGCCTGGTTATTACATTTTACGTTGCTACACATGTATATTGATTGTATGATGTAGAACTACACCCCTTACCAAGTTTTCCTTCATTTACACAGTGTAAGGAATGGTAAACCAAATCACAAAACAAAAGCATGTAGACCAAGATTGTTATTAAGCATAGGAACTTTATTCACGAATATACATGTATAAATGCATGTATTCAGAAAAATCGCATGCATGTATTGCAGGACTATAGCATATATGTGTTTTAACTTTTCTGGAAGATGCCATAATGATTACTTTAAGGCTTCAGGGTAACTGATGCATACATATTTTCATTTCGTAGATATATACTGAAAATAGTCATACCACTGTACGTCGACATCTCAAATTCAAATTTATTCAATATTAGTAATATTAGTATTTATAAATCAGTGAAATTCGTGTTGCGGTTTTATTTCATATGATACAATGTCAGTATTCTCTTATGGATAAGTGTTATTTGCAATTTTAAGACAAAGGTATAAACATTTTATTTTTCGATTGGTAGTATCAATATCTATATGGTCGCGAAAAAACATTACATAACTCATATCCGGATTCATATATTGATTTAGATATCAATAAAAACAAAGCTACATAGTTCTAGAGTTTTTTTTTTCTTCTAACGCGTCTGATGAAATTAAAAGAAATAAACCTGCATTTGCATTCAATCTACATGTAGATGCACTTCAAAATGATTTCATTTCTGTTCTGGCTGAAAGCACATGTTTCTAAATTTTCAGGGACGAATCTTGCAGATAAAATAATCCTAGCATACACAGTCAGTATTTTCTACATGTAAATATTAATACAGTTTTCTAAACAAGACCACCACGATTTAACTTAAATTTGAAAAATTACATTTGTAGTACCGTTAGTGGGTTTCTTACTGCGAGGTGTTAAACCATGTAGTGTTGTGTGTAGTACCGTTAACGTGTTGTTTACTGCGTGATGTTAAACAATGGAGTGTTGTGTGTAGTACCGTTCGCGTGTTGTTTACTGCGTGATGTTAAACCATGGAGTGTTGTGTGTAGCACCGTTAGTGTGTTGTTTACTGAGTGACGTTTAACCATGGACTGTTGTGTGTAGTGCCGTTAGCGTGCTGTTTACTGCGTGATGTTAAACCATGGAGAGTTGTGTGTAGTACCATTAGCGTGTTGTTTACTGAGTGACGTTAAACCATTGAGAGTTATGTGTAGTAACGTTAACATGTTGTTTACTTTGTGACATTAAACCATGGAGTGTTGTGTGCAGTACCATTGGCGTGTTGTTTACTTATTGACGTTAAACCATGGAGTGTTGTGTGTAGTAACGTTAGTGTGTTGTTTACTTATTGACGTTAAACCATGGAGTGTTGTGTGTAGTAACGTTAGTGTGTTGTTTACTTATTGACGTTAAACCATGGAGTGTTGTGTGCAGTACCATTAGCGTGTTGTTTACTTATTGACGTATAACCATGTAGTGTTGTGTGTAGTACCGTTAGTGTGTTGTTTACTTATTGACGTTAAACCATGGAGTGTTGTGTGCAGTACCATTAGCGTGTTGTTTACTTATTGACGTATAACCATGGAGTGTTGTGTGCAGTACCGTTAGCGTGTTGTGTACAGTAACGTTAAGGCATAGAGTGTTGCGTGTAGTTACATTAACGTGTTTTTACTGAGTAACATTAAATCATGGAGTGTTGTGTGTAGTACCGTTAGCGTGTTGGGTGTATTTTGTTGCGTAGATCTGACTTTGTGTTTGTTAGAATCTAATGTCATTGTTAGACCAACGGCATGTTGTTTGTAAAGAGGAATTTTAGATTTGCTTCGTTTGGTTATAATTTGTATTCCCTTGCGTAAATAATGAGAAAATACGGCACACGGTTGCACCGCACTCTAAAAGTAAACACTGCCTTATTCTATGACAAACAACGCCTCATACTTGATGTTTCTTATTATTTGCGTTAGGGAACACAGCACGACGTTATAATACCCCACATTTCCGGATGCGATATACATTCGCGCAGTTTAAATCAACATAGCGTTATTTGGTCATGTTTCCTTACGTAGATATTAAAAAAATTTAAACTTTTGAGTGGGAGGGGTTATTATGTCGTAGAATAATGCAATGCTTTCTCGATTAGATGTATAATATTTTTCTGCGCAAGTGTATGAGATAGTGATGCGACCATGTTGTGTTCCCTGGCATAATCAATGAGAAACCTGTGTGAGGTGTTGTTATGTTATGGAATAACGCAATGTGTACTAGACTGGTTGTGTGATATTTTGCTGCGCGAGTGTATGAGCTAGTAACGCGACTTTGTTGCGTTCTCTCACGCAAATCTACAAAAAAATGAAGTGTGAGGTGTTGTTATGTTGTAGAATAACGCAATGCTTAACTGAATGAGGTTCTGATAATTGCCTGCGCAAGTGTCTGAGCTAGTGCGTCCATGTTATGTTTGCTAACGTTAATAATAAGAAATTCGAAGTGTGAGGCGTTAGAATAATAGTATGTTAATCTCTGCGAGTGTATGACGCAACGTTGATGTGTTTTCTTACGTGAATACATGTAATGGGATACTTTTAAGTTGAAGCTAGTAACGCGACTATGTTGTGTTTCCCAAGGTAAAAAATGATAAACTTGAAAAAGTGGGGCGTTATTATGACTCACTAGTGTTTGTTTTCTGACGTAAATACGTGTAATGAGATAATTGTCCCATTTTAAATGTGTACAATGCTTAATAACTAAGATATCTCGAATGGTCAACAGAAATTTAAATTACGATTATAATTCTTTGTTTTGTAAACAATCTCGTGCCATATTTTGTTTACATGAAAGGGTGATGATTAACGAACAGTGATACATATGTAGATCGCTTAATAAAATCAAATATCATGTTCAAAACGAAAGGGAATGTGAGAAACTGTTTATTGTAAATTGAAAGAAAAATCTAAAACATTACACGAGCCTTGTTTACATCACAAAGAATTCTGAGTTCTGAATCTATTTTTAACGCGAAAGTAGAAATACCCTATAGTTAAGCATTATAAACATTAAAAAATTGAAAATTTGCTGCTCAAATCGTGGCTATGCCCCTCTAATGATAAAACAGAATTAAAACAGGTATGGTTTAATTAATTTCCATACAAATAACTATTACCCTATAGATGTAGAACGCAAGATTTTAAGTTTCTGTGCAGAAAACATGTAACACATCAATCATGAAATATTTGTATCAGGAAACGCGCAAACGAAAGTAAAAAATTCAACTGTCAGGAAACGTGCAAACGAAAGTAGAAAATTCAACTGTCAGGAAACGCGCAAAAGAAAGTAGAAAATTCAACTGGTGACAAAACAAAAATCGCTGCAGCTGTGCTTACATCGCTTGTTTGATAAAAACAAAAATACGTTTGTTGTCGTAACATTGATGATGCATGTATTAAACTCAAATTTACCAACAAAGGAATAACTGCCGTCAACATACATGTAAGGAACATTCTTCGTCATAAAAGGGTTCAGTCGTGTATTCCAGCTTATTTCAAGTCTACACTCAGTATATCCTACAAGTATACCTCTACTATTGCATCCAAACTATTTAATTATAAACAAACATTGCAGATCCTAGATATAGACCATCTTATACTTAATCCATCTACGTGTTCTTGTTCTTCGTCTTCTTTCAACTATAATCCAGCTGGACATGTCATTACTGGTGATGTTGATATAGCTGAAAGTGAGAATCTCAAATCCCTTATTCTAAAACGTCCTAAATAAAGAGAACCTCTGTCTTTCAATTGGCGACAGAACTTCATCTCTATTTTGAATTATGTCTAAGATTATGCCAGACGATGGGCTACCTGTAGATATGAAAAAGAAGAACTTGATACATTGTCAGAATGGATTAAAAGTATAAGAGGAATATTAAAATATGTTTTGGTTCCAGCTGACAAAGTTTGTAACAACATTGTCTTTGTTTGTAAGGCACATTATTACAACTGTATTTAAACGAACTTGGCATTAATTCCACTTTTGGTAATCGTACTTATACTCCAACTGCCCTTTCAAAAGCTGAAATTCTTTAAAACCATACTTCAGTTTTAGACAAATTTAACATCCCAGTCAATGGATCGAATGCATATGAGTTTTCATAACTTTACTGGATTCCTAAACTACAAAACACCCTTACAAACAAATATACATTGCTGAATCCAGTAGGTGCTCTACCAAGCCAATATCTTTGCTCCTGACGAAAATATTAACAGCTGTGAAGGAAACATTTCAAACTTACTTTGCGACTACATATGCTTGAAGTGCTGTAAATCAAATGTGGATTCTAAAAAATTCTAAAGAACTTTTAGTAAACGTGAAATCGCAAAACTTTTCTCAAACGAAGAGCATCAAAACGTACGACTTTTCAACACTTTACACGACCATTCCTCACGAAAAAATAAAGACTAGACTTCTTTACATCATAGGCAGTTGCTTTATCAACAAAAATGGAAAACGGAAATATTCATATCGAGTGATCAGTCATCCAAAGAATCACTTTGTTAAACACCACTGTGATTCAATGCACGAGTTCTCTGAAGTTGAAATAAAAAATATGCTAGAGTTTCTCATTGACAATATCTTCGTGGTCTTTGGTGATCAGGTCTTCCAACAATCTGTTGGAATTCCCATGGGGCACGAATTGTGCTCCTTTGTTAGCTGATCTGTTTTTATATTCATACGAAGCAGAATTTATTTTAGAAAAACTTCTACGTGAGAAGAAAAAATCTCTTGTCGTGGCCTTCAATTTGACATTTAGATATATCGACGACGTTTTATCTATTAATAATAACTTTCATTTATATGTCAATTCGATATATCCCTGTGAACTCGAAATAAAAGAGTCCACAGACTCCTCCACTTCTGGTTCATACTTCGACATTTCATTGAAAGTAGATATTAACGGCAAACTAACAACTCAACTTTATGACAAACTGGATGATTTCAGCTTCTCCATTGTCATCTTTCAATATTTATGTAGCAATGTTCCATTATCACCTGCATATGCTGTTTATATCTCTCAACTGATTCGATACGCAAGAGCTTCGTCTGCGTATGGACAGTTTTGAAATCGAAGCAGTCTACTGACAAACAAGTTGATGATGCAGGGGTTCCACCAGTCTCGTTTAAAGTCAGCATTTTGCAAATTCTATGGTCGTTATAACGATCAATTTTGCCAATAAACCTATCATAGGGTTAAATGCTGTCTTACGTGTTTCATACCGATTGTTAGACTGTTCTTGACACACTGATGTTAACTATGGATAACTCTGTTTACCTGATCAAGATATAGGGATCACGGCGAGTTTGACCGGTTGACATGGGATGCTTACTCAACCTCGACAATTAAATGTAAAAGAAATATACATTTTGACAGGTTGATAGGGGATGCTCCTGCTAGGCACTTTGTCCCACCTCTGATACATCCAGGGGTCCCTGTTTGTCTAACTCTCTATTTTGTATTCTTTTGAGAGTTATGTGATTGATCACTATTCATTACCTTTGTTTAGATGGGTTCCATAGCTCAGTAGACCAATTGCTGATCTGTAAATTATGGGTTCGAGTCAATAAGGGTTTTAAAAAAAATTCTAGAAGACTTTCTACTAAAAGTGTTTTAAAGTAAATAAAGGAAATGTGAAATTATTATTGTCCCACATACATATTTCTTTTCTTTCCATTTTCAAGAAGAGGAGGAGGGGTTAGGATTAACGTGCATTGATCAACCATTTCTTTCAAAATTTCCTAAGTGTTCTTCGACAAGAAGAATAAAGAATTGTTTTCTTTCGACCCCAGAACAGTTAATACCGGAGCTGGACACTTTTTCGTCGATAATTGGACCTAAGATAGTGACAATACATTGTGTACATATGTGCTAAAATGTGATCAGTGCCGTTTTGCTATATCCATGATTACATACAATGTAAATAAAAGCAGATATATTCAAACTCATTTTATTTTATACTGTGTCCTCAGGTTAATGACAAAAGGAAATGATATTATCAAGGTACTGGTGGAAATGTGAAATAGTCCGAACCCCTCCACCATCCTTTTCCAATTCGTCTTCACAGAGATAAATACTTTCCGACGCCCCCGTAATTCCATATGTAGGAGAATAAATGCATTACCGAAAATCATTGTAATACTTTCATATACATGAACTGGTGAATAGTCGACGAATGAGGTCATTGAATGCTTCACAAACATGTAAAATGCATTGGCACGCACTCATCCGCCGAAATGTTGATGAGGCAATCTTTGTTCTTTTATAAAGCTTGTATTATCTTTAATTTCCCCTTTTCACAATATGAACTTAAACGTGGCCACAACTGATAAGAGCGCCCAGGAAAGTATAGTAAGTATTAGACACTTATTGCCAAGGTAATGACAAAATCTTCCGTTCTGTCTCACAGATGAGTTTCTCTTTAGACTAACAAATTCTCCGGTAAATATCAATAAACAATAGGGCCTCCGTAGCCGAGTGGTTAGAGGATCGCGCTCAAAATCACACGGCCTCTCACCTCTGTCGGCATGGGTTTGAATCCCGCTCGCGCCTGTAAGTGAGAAAGTTTCCCAGTTTACTTTCGGAAGGTCAGAGGTCTCTTCCCATTTACATTGTAACTGGGTTCTCTCTTCCACCAATAACAAACATCAATCAATCAATAAACAATAGAAACTTTGGTACCCTTCATATTGTACACATTGATGCCTTTCATGTAACCTACTGATATGTCATCTCTGTAACTTACAGGTCTCTACATTCACTCATCTTTGAAAAGAAATGCAATCAAAGTCTAATTTTCTCAACAAAATATCTAACGATCGGAAGTAGATTTCTTTAAAAAAAAATCGGCATTACTCTTCAATGTCTTTAGATTTGTAATCTCACTATTTATACCAAAAGAAACCACGGAGAAGTACAATAAACTCTTAATTTTTTAAGCACTTCCCGTGTAGACCGGATGTGACAGACCCACATGTTGACACTTTGCTTTTTGTGTACAACCATTGATTTATCATGTATTTTTGACACTACAGAAGATACCCAATATACTGGACTAAGGATAATTCCGTTTACCAGATTAAAATGTAGGGCTCACGGAGGGTGTGACCGGTCGACAGGGGATGCGTTCTCTTCCTAGGCACCTGATTCCACCTATGGTATATCCAGGGGTTCGTGTTTGCACAACGCTTTAATTTGTATTGCTTTTTAGGAGTAATTAGATTGATCACTGCTCGTTATATTCACATATTACTGGTATGGGTTTCAATTTAAAAGAAAAAGTTAAAAACTTGTGACGGCAACGAACGAAACTGTAAAGACGAATGTACAATTAATGGATCGATCATCCCTGAGTGTTTCACTCGATTATTTTTAGTCGGTTTTAAGATTACCCCAGGGTACTTTATTTTAAAACCGGAAATCGAACATATGTAAAACTTATACGGTACCAATTTTGATGCACCAGATGCGCATTTCGACAAATAATGTCTCCTCAGTGATGCTCAACCGAAATTTTTAGAATCCGAAATGATAAACTTGTAAGAGCTATTTTAGGGGAAAACAGAGTGCCATATCTCACGAAAGGAAGAGAAAATTTTTACCAACGTTTAAAAACATAACCTCTTTCTAGCATATGAGTAAGTTTCAAGAAAATCCACCAAATCGTCTCTGAAAAATTCTGCGTACAAAAAAGGAAACAAATGATAAGAACTAGACACGATCTCGCTGCGAGCTACGTCTAGGTCTTCCTTTCTATTTCTGATGAGATAAGATCTTGACTGGGATTATTCGATTGATGAAGAACGACTATAGATGAATTAATAAGCACCTAAATCTATTTGGCACTTCGGAAGTCATTGAAACGACTGAAAATTCCATGTTAAGCGTTGAGAAATTGTCCCCGAAAGCTTCGATGAAAAATATTCATTTTTGGAAGAACCGATTCCCGGTGGAAATGGTATGACTTGAAAAACTCTATTAGACCATAACTGGTAACTGGAGGTGGATCTTGAAAAAAGTATATGACGTTTCTCTAGAGGTGAGTAATGTCAATAATATAATAAAAAATCCAGTCAAAAAGTTCATTGCTATGCGAGATACACTGAGGAAAGAGAAATACCAATATTCCAAAGTGTTTCATTGAAAACCGAAAGTTCCCGTTTTAACTTCAGGTAAATCTAGCATTTTTTTTAACTCAGAAAAAGACTATCATTTCATGCAAGGTTTCTTTCAAAACCACAAATCTGACTTTTTGCTCACTTCCGGTGACGATCGGAAATAATGAATGACAAAAATGAACCATAATACAAAGCTACAAGTCACCATATGTCATTCCTGAAAAGTTTCACAATTCATGACAAAATTCGCGGACAGACCACATTTAAAAACTGACAGATTTATTTTAAAATGACCAGAGTGCTATATAATAAGGATAGTATCAATGAAACATTTTAAGATAACGATAAAATACCAATAATACATTATAAAATAACGATACAATCAATGATACATAATAAAATAACGATACGATCAATGATACATAATAAAATAACGATACGATCAATAATACATTATAAAATAACGATACAATCAATGATACATAATAAAATAACGATACAATCAATGATACATAATAAAATAACGATACAATCAATGAATAATTATAAAATACCGATACAATCAATGATAAATTATAAAATAACGATACAATCAATGATACATAATAAAATAACGATACAATCAATGATACATAATAAAATAACGATACAATCAATGATACATTATAAAATAACGATACAATCAATGATACATCATAGAATAACGATACAATCAATGATACATCATAGAATAACGATACAATCAATGATACATCATAGAATAACGATACAATCAATGATACATAAGAAAATAACGATACAATCAATGATACATAATGAAATAACGTTACAATCAATGATACATTATAAAATAACGATACAATCAATGATACATTATAAAATAACGATACAATCAATGATACATTATAAAATAACGATACAATCAATGATACATAATAAAATAACGATACAATCAATGATACACTATAAAATACCGATACAATCAATGATACATTATAAAATACCGATACTATCAATGAATCGAGGTCCCAGTTTAAGAATCATGATACCAGTACTCAGTAATCAGAATGATTGATGTGATTTATTGAAATGATACGAGGAGTGAATGGGCAACATGCAAGATAAAAAAGGGATATGTAGGGGTACCTTGATGAATAAGTCCTATAATAAAAGAATATTCCAACAAAACGTTAAGATTCTTGAAGGAATGTTTTTGACATCCGAAGTAAAATATTTCTGTCTCCTGTTGGCAACTCTGCCATTTTCTTCCAAGATGATTATTTTGCCTGTCTGGTGAGGATTATTGTACCTATTGGGTGAGGATTATCTCACATATGGGGTGAGGATTGATTTACCTGTCGGGTGAGGATTATTTTACCTGTCGGGTGAGGATCATCTCAACTTTAGGATGAGGATTATCTTGCATATGGGGTGAGGATTGATTTACCTGTCGGGTGAGAATTATTTTACCTGTCGGGTGAGGATCATCTCAACTTTAGGATGAGGATTATCTTGCATATGGGGTGAGGATTGATTTACCTGTTCGGTGAGGATTGATTTACCTGTCGGGTGAGTAGTATCTTACCTGTCGGGTGAGGGTGATCTTACCTATCGGGTGAGGGTGATCTTACCTGTCGGGTGAGGGGGATCTTACCTATCGGGTGAGGGTGATCTTACCTATCGGGTGAGGATTGATTTACCTGTCGGGTGAGGGTGATCTTACCTATCGGGTGAGGGTGATCTTACCTGTCGGGTGAGGGGGATCTTACCTATCGGGTGAGGGGGATCTTACCTATCGTGTGAGGATTGATTTACCTGTCGGGTGAGGGTGATCTTACCTATCGGGTGAGGGTGATCTTACCTGTCGGGTGAGGGGGATCTTACCTATCGGGTGAGGGTGATCTTACCTATCGTGTGAGGATTGATTTACCTGTCGGGTGAGGGTGATATTACCTGTCGGGTGAGGGTGATCTTACCTGTCGGGTGAGGATTATAATACATGTAATGTGACGGTTATTTACGATGAAGATAGTTCTACAACCTTCAAAGATTTAATGTATTTCAGGTCCAGTTAATGGTCAATGTAACATGCAGGGCGTTAACGCGTGCATACCAAGTGGACAACCTTCAACGGACAACCAGTGCGAGTGAGTACATGTAAAGTCTCAGAGCTCTGTCAGTGTATGTATGTCAGATGATGTCATCAATCGTTAAAATGGCCAACCTTATGAAAGTCTAGGTCACAGGATTTCCCAGTTCCAGCAGGTCAACTATGACGTGCTTCGGAATGTTTTGCATACATTAAGGCGAAAATTACACCACAGTACGCAAAACTGGAAAAACCCAATGTCTTACAACCACGGGTATCTAGGATTTATATTTTGACATATTTTCGAAACAAGTGAAAAGAAATCAGAATACACGTGTACCTTGATTTAAGGGCTGACTTAAAACATTGCCTATCAGCAATTACAGGAAATGCACGTGTAGTCTGATTCGAACTTATATTCAATGTTACAACAATTTTAGTTGTAATTAAAAACCTATACTGGCATACTTTCTGTTCCCTAAAAGGTTATTTTTCTATAGATTATTCCGACATGCAAGATAATTAGGTTGACATGCCACATACATATTTCAAAATGCAACTTATGTTAACATGCATGAAAAATGTGATCGCTTTTGAATAGGGATTCTTTTCCAAAAAATATTAAGTTAGATCGATCCTCATGTGATGCCATAGGTTTTTGCAAAAATCTTTAATAGATTGAACTGTGCGCATGATAGAAATATATCTATCAGTGGAATTTTATTCACTGGATAAGATAAAAAATCTGGTGAAGTATTGATAGTGAAAAGTTTATATTTTCCATAGATAATCAATTATTTATGATGAAAAAGAAAATGTTGACAAGGGCAATACATGTAACTCCTATGCTGGTATTTCCTATACTGTATGTCTATTATATAATGATTTCCCTAATATCCACAGTTAATTCATACATATCTACACATTAGCAGTTTTTCTAAACTGTTCACATTAAAAAAATTGAAATTGTCATTTTAATGAATTTTTATCTATTTTCATTATTCTGTTCTACGAAAATGTGCGATTTTCTGATGTTGATCTATACTTCTATTTTTTATGTCTGGCATCTTTAAAAAGATGGCAACATATACATTTTCTTTGCTTATCAATTAAATTAAACTATAAACTATAATGAGTAAAAATTAATACAGTTTTTCCACTTTCAACCATTAATATTGCTAAGTCACACTAGGGTGGAGCTACCTTAAATATCATCAACGTGCAATATCCAGCACGCAACTTAAATATCTTAACATACAGCTTAATTACATTAACATACAAGTTATCTATGTTTAACATACAACTTATCTATGTCAACATACAATTTATCTATGTTTAACATACAACTCATCTATGTCAACATACAACCTATCTATGTCAACATACAATTCATCTATGTTTAACATACAACTTACCTATGTCAACATACAAATTATATATGTCAACATACAACTTATCTATGTTTAACATACAACTTATCTATGTCAACATACAACTTACCTATGTCAACCTACTATTTATCTATGTCAACATACAACTTATCTATGTCAACATACAACATATCTATGTTAACTTACAACTTAATTATTTATCTATGTCAACATACAACTTATTTATGTCAACATACAACCTATCTATATGGAGCGCCATTGATGCCTTATGTGGGTGCGTTTCATGATAAGGTGGTGTTTTTTCTTTATATGCTGTGGTTCTTTCATGATCAGATGGTGCTCTTTTATTATGTGCTGTAGTTCTTTCATGATAAGATGGTGCTTTTATATATTGTGCTTTTTTGTTATATGCTGTAGGTCTTTTATGTTAGGATGGTGACATTTCATTACAGCTTTGATTTTATCCTAATGAGGTGGTGCATTATCATGAAAGAACTACAGCATATAACGAAAAAGCACCACCTTATGAAAAGACCACAACATATAATAAAAAACACCACCTTATGATGAAAAAACCACAGTATATAATAAAAAAACACCACCTTATCATGAAAGAATCGCAGCATATAATAAAAAGCACAATATCATCATGAAACACATCCACATAAGGCAGTTATGGCGTTCCATATATCTATGTTAACGTTGTCAACATACAGCTTATCTATGTCAACATACAACTTATGGTTGTCAACATAGAACTTATCTATGTTAACATACAACTTAATTATGTAGACATGTATCTTTTAAATGAATCGAAGAAACAATATGTGGAACAACAGTTGACATTCACACAGTCATATACATGTACAGTGAAACTTCTCTAAACCGGCCAGCTGTCGGACCGAAAAAAACGGCCGGTTTAGAGGGGTGGCCGGTATACCGAGATTTAGCCTTTAGAGACATTTCAGCTCAATTTTATGAGATATTTCACAAACCATATAAGATGGTGTTCAAGGACTATTATTTCACTATTGGAAATAAAACAAAATAATTTACTGACATGTTTATTTTCAATTTATAGCACTAAAACTAATTAAACATGAATAAACATTTTTACATTGACATGCATAAATAATGGAATACATTCCGTTTAAATAAAACTGCATTTGATATAGGTATAGAAATCTGTAGACCAGCAGCATTTATGTAGAATTTCGGCTTATGTTTTAATAAACAAAACAAACACATAGCCATTTGATTGCTGCAATTAATGCACAGAGTAGGTACTGCTCACTTTGATATGGGGATCTATGATCAATTATCGGTGGAGATCAAACCAGACCGCTTGTACCTACAGGTAATTATTACCAGTAATAGTCTTGCTGCAATCATCTAATTTTAACTTAAAATTTATAACAGGATACATAAAGAAAACACAGAGGCCTATTATTGGAATTCCTCTTACCTTTAAAAACTCTGTTACGTCCATTGTTTATATCGTTAACAAATTTGTTTTGACGTTTTTGAAAAGTAGAGTAGTAAAAATATAATTTTAATTGTGATGTTTCTTAGGAATTTTAAGTATATGGAAACCTCCAAAAAATTATTTATCTATTGAAAATTATCATTAACAGTCATGGGTTTGTTGTTTATTAACTACCGCTTATGTCCATGGTGCAACAATATGGTGTATTGATTGTAGTCATTCAATACGTGGATATCTGTTTATAACATTTCCAACCGAAATTTGAAAGGGTCACTTGGATTAGATAAGCACCAATTAGCACCCTGGACAGCACAGGTAAACTAAAGAACTTATAGAGGCCACTCGTGTTTTTCACACCTCCGGTGGATAATTTCCCACCTGGCCAGTAGGTCAGTCATTTTTTCACACCTGGCCAGTCTTAATCACCCCTCTGGCCAAAATGTTCTAGTCTTCAAATAGTGGCCGGTATTATAAGGATAAATTATACATGTTCGTTAACAATTGTACTTTAAAAAGTGGCCGATGTCCGGTTTTCAGGGGTGGCCGGTTTTGTGAGACTTTCTTTGTAAGGAAATATTAAGGTTGAAAATCGGCCGATATTCAGGGAGAACCGGTTTTCTGAGGGACCGGTTTGGAGAAGTTTCACTATATATAGAATGTACCCATAATCTTTCATTTGTGATACGGCTAAGTCATACAAAATGTGATGTAATAAGAGTACGTTTGAAATAACTTACATGTTATTATTGTAGAATGTTCAGAACTTTGAGGACCTGTCTGGAACCATTTAAAGCTGGCTGCGAATCGGACTCCACCTTCCAAACAATGATGGCCGGATTTGACCAACTAGGCGCGCTATGCAGCGGTATGTCTTTTTCCGGAGGCGTTCGCGTCATGGATAATGTAAATAAAGACTAAAGACCTATCGAGGAAATTCGAACTATGATCGTGATATTTTCTCCCATTCCATGATGCGGATTTTTTGTTTTCTGTAATTTATTTTTATATAATATATATCAGTATGCTGTTAAAATTATTTCATAAACGTTTAAAAATTGACTTCACCCACCGTGTTCTAAAAAGTGTGAAATAAATTTTCAAACGTTTATGAAATTATATTTTAACAGCATACTAGTATATAATAAGCAAAACAGATTACAAAAAAAAATTGAAAATCGCCATCATGTAGTAAAAAAAGTCACAATCATAGTCCGAATTTCCTCAATAGCTCTATAGTTGTTGTCGGTTCCTTTTTATGCACGTGCAGGTGTACGGGTATTGTCCACACTAGTGAACCCCCTTCCAGGTATCTGGCTGGTTGCACGCATGGCAGATCTCACCTCAGATCTTCATTTTTTCCGGTCATGAGGATCGGTAGTAGAGAGCTTCCATTCTCATCGATCTTTCTCCGTCATCTCTCTCCATGATAGCATTGGCCGACCAACTCTACGCCTACAATGAACTTGTATATTGAAAGCGCACTTGACTGCATTGCTGGATCTGACAATATGGCCATACCAGCGGAGTCCCCTTTCCCTTAAGATGAGGACGAGGTCATCGATACCAAGCCGTCCCAGCAATTCAATTGAACCTACAGCAGCCATATCTTCAGGCATGATGTTGCAGATCTATCTTATCATGGCCCTGTCATTGCGCTGTAGGCGATGAAGATTTGGCTTGGTCAGTGCCCAGCATAGCGCTCCGTACAGAAGTGTTATATCCTCGACCAAGGGTCTTGCACAACAGGTGGCGTGATGTCAGAACCGGTGGCAGCTCCATGAATTTCTTCCAAGCGGCCTTCACACGCGTAGTGATTGCTAGGTCACAGCCACCAGCTGCGGAGAGCATGTCTCCGAAGTAGCAGAAGGAACGTACGACCTTCAACTTGTCCAGACCAACATGGACATCACTCAGCGGCCTGCCGTCAAGAGGTCGAGCCGTTCCCCTGCATCTTGAGCATCTAAAGTTAGGGTCCACAAAGAAGCGCATGAGTCCACTGCATTTCTTGTGCACCCAGTGCTTGCAGCCATTGCAGAAAATACTATTGCTGCCTACACCTGTACGACAGACAGCACACGGGAAGCTGCCTGAGTCCTGAAGTAGATGAAGACCTGTACCACAGATCATGATCTTGGTTTTATCCGCATTCACTCTCAATCCTTTCCTCTCCATAACTTCTTTCCAAGCCAGGAGCCTCTTGACACATTCATCCAATGAGTCAGTAATGATAACCAGGTCATCTGCATTCAGATCCTCCCAGGGAACACGGTGCGAAATTCGCTGAAAGAGCCTCGAGGACGATGATGAAAACAGAGGGCTGAGTACTGACCCCTGGTGGAGTCCGACCTTCACAGCAAACTCCTCACTGTCGCCGTCACCAACGCGAACACAGCTACGAGCATTGTCATACATCCCCTGCACCAGACGCACAATCCACTCTTCCACGTTTTTGCAGTGCCCACCAGATCATCTTCCGAGTCTTTATTTTAATTATCCAGACCCAAGCGCCTATGCATTTTTCTCTTGTACATCCTAAATCAAAGGCACTGAAACTACTGAATAAGTGTGTAGATTCTGGTATTTATGAGAAATAGGAATTTACTTTGGCAATATTATTATTACTTACAAGGCATTTCTTAATGTACAGTCCATTACAAACTTGACAAAAGGGAGAAATGGATGCTAGGTCATGTACATGACTGTACGTTTGTGGATAAAAGGTTTTCTTTGAGTCCGCTTTCTGTAAAGTTGGGTTTGGTAAGTTTTACGTATATACATCGACCACAGCTAAATAAATGGTCAACGATTAGACTGGTTGCAAGACTGAATTGACATATAACCTCATAAAACATCAGGCTAGAATGGTTCCTTAACTTATCTCAGCGGGAGATAGCAGAAAGGTAGACTTGTTTTCAAAGTCAGCTCATAGGTGGTGTGTATCGGGAGACGCGAAAACGAAAGTTGAAAATCTAACTGATGGCAAAAAAGATCGCCGCAGCTATGCTTATATCGCTTTTTTGATAAAACCACGTTATTATCATAAAATTTATGATACATTTATGATACATGAATCGTAGACACGATGCTAAATCATGAATTGGGGGATTCACGTGACTGCAGAAAAATTGAAAACGACAGATGTCTTTGAATTACATCATTTATTTGTCATTTGAAGTAAAAAATATGAACAAAAATAGAACCTAAATGAAAATTTTCTTGCACAATTTCAGGTGAATTATCGCACAAACCCAAAACAAATTTCGAACTTTCCCCCAGTAAACAAATCATTAGACAACCGACCTGTATTTGTTTTTCTATTTAGAGCTCTCACTTTACGTAATATGCTTGTAAATGAGTATCCAACTTGATACAAGAAATAATGACCCAGATGTTTGAGGTACTTCCCAATAACTGAATTGATTATTGCATGTAAATCTATATGTGTGAATTCCCCCCCCCCCCCCCCCCCAGGCGAGCGTTCGTTGATGAATTGTCTGCTTATTGATTCTGTGTTGGTCATAGCCATAATTCGTCACTTGTGATTCAGTGTATGTCTCTTGTGTCCCAATTCAGCATTTCAATGATATAAAGCATGCCGATATAAAGTGTTGCAGTTCATACCCTTATGTATTTTCAAACATGAAGTTTATTTCTAATATTTACATTTTACTTTCATTTCTGGCGGAATTCTTAGCCATCAAAATAGACGTACTATATTTATCTGTATTAACCTTCAGCTAGGCATCACGAAATATGATTTTATGCATTTGTTTACATCTCTGTTAGCATAGTTAAGATGGCAGAATTGATTTATTTAGGTTCGTCTGGTTCTTCTGGTGGCGAGGGACAATGTGACATGGTAGGAGTTGGTAAATGTATGGAGGGTGTTCAGTCACCTTCACCTGACACGAAAGATCTGCAGACGGCATGCGCGTAAGTGTAGCATATGTTTTTATTGAAATGACCCATCTCTCTCTCTCTCTCTCTCTCTCTCTCTCTCTCTCTCTCTCTCTCTCTCGATGACCTAGTTTATGGACAATAAAAAATGGCCATCTGTATGTGTTCTGTTGGCCTTTCAACATTTTGCATCTTTTGTAAGAACAACTGAACTCATTTCATCAGA
Organism: Ostrea edulis; assembly: GCF_947568905.1. Classification (NCBI taxonomy): domain Eukaryota; kingdom Metazoa; phylum Mollusca; class Bivalvia; order Ostreida; family Ostreidae; genus Ostrea; species Ostrea edulis. The sequence continues at coordinate 26,153,556 of NC_079165.1, read as the reverse complement.
ACTGATCACATCGTATCATTAAATACAGGGGATTCAAATCTGTTCATATTAAGAGCCATGTCCTCGTTCTAGTGGAGATGATTCAGAAAAAAGTGACAATAGGGCGGTGTGTTTGATGATTTTCTTTACAAGAACTACAATGGGTGGGGGGGGGGGGGGTGTCACGATTTTTCAAAGGAATGGTCAGTTAAAAACTCCTCGAAAATATTGTCAAGAACTAGAAGGGTCCAAGATATCAAAATGATTTGTTAGGATCCTTCTGAGATTTAGATTCAATATATTTACACCATGATTCATGGGGATAGAATGGGGCCGCATGATGGGTTCAAATTGTTACAGAAAATTCATTGAAAATATCCTCATTAAGAACCGAAGTGGTACAATATGTTAAATTTAAATGCAAACATCCTCATTTTGTTTAAGGGGGGGGGGGGTCCACCCGTATATATAACTTTTTGGGGGAAAGAAAACTTAACATGTTTTTCTTCTTAAGAACCACGATGGTACAATCTATAAACTTGGTAAACACAGGTTTTGTTTGTATAGAATAGATTAAGTATAAGTATTCAAGTTGCTTTGGCTAGGTTGGGGTAACAGTGGGGTTTAAAGATGTACATATACATAGTGTCGGATCTAGACTAATAGAAGGTACGGGGTGAAATAAATAAGGATATAAAAAACACTAAGAATGACCAACTGAAGTAATCAAATCTGATGTATTTTCTAAGATTTTATCTAGCGTAAGATTTAGTTAGCTCACTTCAACCTTGAGGCTCGTTCCGATCAGACTTTTGTATTGCACCATATTACACTCGATCATTTCAATATGTAGACGTTTTGCTTGTTATCAGCTGTTGTAGTTTGATTTTAGTGTTAGTTTGCATTTCTATTTAGTTTTCATTTCTATGTAAATATTTTATCATTCTGAAGAAGGGACAGGTCGTCTTGAAAATTTGACAATTCGATATTGCTAGAAACGATGAACGGTATGTGAACAGTCTGCACGGTTTGCAAGAAACGGCATGCTTTGATTTTTCCGGCATTATTCGATTCTTCCTGGGATGGTTTATACATGAAATAATATCAATATAGTAATAATGTTTTTAATTCTTTATTTAAAAAGTTGAGAAATAAATCATTATGACCAATTTTGTAAGGATTATTCATGTCTGATGTGATAAATTGCTCTATTTTAATCATCAATTAATGAGTACACAAAAGCAAATGAATATAATAAATCAAAACTTTCATTTTACTTATTCAAAATTCACTGACTTATTAAGGCAGGTGACAAAACACATCGAAAAAAACCAACCTAAATGAATATTTTAACTTCGTAAATAGAAGAAAAAGGATTGAAAAATTAAATAGTCACGGAATGCTGATTAATTCGACTTGCATAATAATTGATTATAATTATTCTCTATTAGATTAATTCAAACTGAAAATCAAATTGGTTGCGACTGTTTTGATATATTCCAGTACACATTCAAGGAAAAAGTCAGCTGAAAGACAGAAATTGAATAAGATATTCATTTCTATGTAGTATATGACAACAGACAAAATAAAAGAAAAAGAAAAACAATCTCGTCAGGCATGCGCAAGACTGAAACATAATTCCGGGATGGAGAAGGAGGGCAATAACACGGGCTAGTAGACACGAATTTGTCACCTTGGATCAGAAGGAAAAATACAATAAAAATATATTAGATAACTAAATTAAATAGATATGAAAATAATAATGACTAACTAATTATCAAAAGTAAACCAACAGATTTCTAGTATTTGGAATCGAGATTTCATTCAGTTACACTCTAACATTAGATTAATGAAAATAATAATGACTAATTAATTATTAAAAGTAAACCAACAGATTTCTAGTGTTTAGATCCGAGATTTCATTCAACTACACTCTAACATTAAATTAATGAAAATAATAATGACTAACTAATTATCAAAAGTAAACCAACAGATTTCTAGTATTTCGATCCGAGATTTCATTCAGAATTACAACTAAACTCTAACAGTAGATATATTAAAATGATTTGAGCAATATCTGTCCGCTTAATTTCTCTAGGAATTTTGTACATTATAGATGTCGGACACGGTATTGGGGCTTGAGTTGTAATGTCGAGAAAGTGTCAAAGTAAACCTAATTCCTTAATCTAACAATAGCAATTTGACGTCAAATACATTTGAATTTTAAACAATGACTAGACATTGATATCACTGATATGTTGTTTGTAATTTAGATCGGCAAGTTCATATGGACATCAAATCAAGATTCATGTAATTGTTTAGAATTTTGCATTCATTTAGAGACGTCTAAAATTAATATCTCGTCACCCAGATAGACAGCTGTGTACTCGGATGGGGCGAGATTCAATGATTGCGGAATTAAAGTCTCGCGAAAAGTAATGGATTTATGATTATTGAAGAGTACAGAGACAATGCAGGATTTTCACCAGGTTTCTTTTAACCCAGGTGCAATACTTGCTGCATTGTTTATTTTCATGAACAATTAACCAAAGGAGTTGCAAAACATGTTAGGCCTAATGAAGATGAATTGTTCTCATAAATAACTCCAAATGTCATTTAAGTCGATGTGAAATCCTTCGTATCAAAACTCTTAAGAACCTTAATATCTTATTTTAATATGAAAAAAAGTTTGAAGTCAGTTATTCAAATTAATATGTCACAAATGACCCAGAGTAATTTCATGGGATTACCCACACGAATTTACATAGGAAACATACAACTCAATGTGTCATTCCTATCTAATTTTTAAAGATATTAATTAGAATCCAAACGTAAGCAATGGGAACAGATACTAAAAATTATATTTCGTATTTCACATTTTACACTAATTCAATAAAATATCAGACTTAATAATTACAAAGAGAGTGTAATATCACAGGAGTGTAATATCACAAGAATTACAAAGAGAGTATAATATTACAGGAATTACAAAGAGAGTGTGATATCACAGGAATTAGAAAGAGAGTGTAATATCACAGGAATTACCAAGAGAGTGTAATATCACAGGAATTACCAAGAGAGTGTAATATCACAAGAATTACAAAGAGAGTGTAATATTACAGGAATTATAAGGAGAGGGTGTAATATCACAGGAATTATAAAGAGAGTGTAATATTACAGGAATTATAAAGAGAGTTTAATATCACAGGAATTAGAAAGAGAGTGTAATATCACATGAATTACCAAGAGAGTGTAATATCACAGGAATTACCAAGAGAGTGTAATATCACAGGAATTACCAAGAGAGTGTAATATCACATGAATTACCAAGAGAGTGTAATATCACAGGAATAATAAAGAGAGTGTGATGTCACAAGAATTACAAAAAGAGTATAGTATCACAGGAATTATAAAGAGAGAGTAATATCACAGGAATTATAAAGAGAGTGTAATATTACAGGAATTATAAAGAGAGTTTAATATCACAGGAATTAGAAAGAGAGTGTAATATCAAATGAATTACCAAGAGAGTGTAATATCACAGGAATTACCAAGAGAGTGTAATATTACAGGAATAATAAAGAGAGTGTGATATCACAGGAATAATAAAGAGAGTGTGATATCACAGGAATAATAAAGAGAGTATAATATTACAGGAATAATAAAGAGAGAGTAATATCACAGGAATTACAAAGAGAGTGTGATATCACAGGAATAATAAAGAGAGTGTGATATCACAAGAATTACAAAAAGAGTATAGTATCACAGAAATTATAAAGAGAGAGAGTTTAATGTCGCAGTTACATGTATATCAGTCAGTCTTATCCTATTTATATACAGTAATCATTCAATACATTTTTCAGGTTTGCAATTAAATTGATCTCGAACGTAACGGATATAATTTTTTATTTAAATGTTTGTGCCATTGTCTTTCAATATTTCATGGATTATGAAATCATTTTTGAGGATTGTCCTTGTTTAGATCAAGCTGTTATGAAGCATTAAACTTACTTAATGGTGTTGAGTTTATTGAGCAACCTAACAAGTGCCCGTTTAGAAATTTGTTTAGATGAGCGGATTATTGTCTTTCTCACGATCCTCAGCACTTTCCTGACCAGGACAGTGAACTCAATACTATTGTTACGGTGTAATCGGTTACACTTCAGATTGTGTTTATATCAGACACCGGGGTTTACAGAGACTCTGTCTCTGAAACTTTTCGTTTGAACTTTAAGCCGTTATGGAATATTAAATACATATTTTGGAAAGAAAAATAGGTATGGTGTATAAAAAAATATGGTGTTCAAATACAATGACTGTTTTATTCAATTCCTTTTCTTAAAAATGATTATGTGAACGGTTTTAGATTCCGTTAAGTCTCGGGCAGGAGAAGAAGAACAATGAGTGGTTGAACACGTGCTTGTATTTTATTTTTTTAAATAGAAATTGCATAATCACTCTTTATTATCGTAACTTTTCACACATAACTACTGGTGACAGACTATTGAAACGTTGAAAGTACAGCTTATTATAGTCCTTGACTAGTTTTGGTGACTAAACTCACAATATAAAGAAATAAAAATACTACTACTAAATAAGAATGTACACTAGTAAGTACGTTGAAAGATCACGATAATGGCATCTCAGAGTCATAATATGTGTCATTCATTTACCAGAGGGTTCGTCACGCATATTTCACTTGCACCGCTGTCGGCAGCTGGAAAATAGTTAGATGAATATTACATGGCAATTTATTGTTGAAAAATATTGACTCACTGCCTTTATAGGGGTCTGTTTTAGTTACAATTTAAGATGTTTTTCAAGAGATCATTGACCGCTGGCTAGAAAACGATCTAGGTAGCTAAGTGGTTTCCGAAAGTTCCGTGTTCGATTGTCAATTCTGTCATTGCGTCAAACCTAAGACGTTTAAGATCGGTAGTGATCGTTCCTTCGCCAAACGTCCGGCATTTAAAGTGAAAGTCACGAGTTTTTCCAATCGATGTGACCTTGACAACGTAGGTCTCATGTGATGGACAGACTCCGTGTAGGCGATAGGATGAAGAACACTTCCTTGAGGATCATGCATTATACTAAGTGAAAATTTGTGGCCATTCATTTACAGCTGGTGAACTTCTCTATATGAATGAACAATTCTGAAATGGAACGTGAAACAAGTATAAACAAATAAAAACACCATTTATCTTTGATACCATAACTTGATATTGAAGTTCACCATGGGATTTGACCTACTTTCCAATGTCTTGACTATTGCAAAATAGCGACTTTTGACGCCAGCATACTTCATGAAGCACGTTATATTAATTCTTTTTATGTACTTTCTACTTTCATTCTGTCAGAATTCCTAGTGTCTAGAATAGACTAACTATATTTATGAGTATGTTTAAACGACAACGCATTGATGAGAAAATGACTATCATTACAAATTGTAGAGAATGTAAAGCAAAACCCATTGGGAATGTAAATCAGAAACCACTGGGGAAAATTCAACATTATTACCACAAAGTATTTTTGGATAAATTTGGGTTTCAAGTTTTTAGGTCTCCTGAGTCACTCAAGTTACCTATGAAATCAAGTGCACACAAACCACGACATCAAGTACACACAAACAATGAAATCAAGTGCACACAAACCATGACGTCAAATACACACAAACCATGAGATCAAGTGCACACAAACAACGACATCAAGTGCCAACAAACCATGACATCAAATACACACAAACCATGACGTCAAGTGCACACAAACCATGACGTCAATTACACACAAACTATGAAATCAAGTGCACACAAACCATGACGTCAATTGCACACAAACTATGAAATCAAGTGCATACAAACCAGGACATCAAGTACACACAAACCATGAGATCAAGTGCACACAAACCATGACGTCAAATACACACAAACCATGAGATCAAGTGCACACAAACAACGATATCACGTGTCAACAAACCATGACGTCAAATACACACAAACCATGACGTCAAGTGCATACAAACCATGACGTCAATTGCACACAAGCTATGAAATCAAGTGCACACAAACCACGACATCAAGTACACACAAACCATGTGATCAAGTGCACACAAACCATGACGTCAAATACACAAAAACCATGAGATCAAGTGCACACAAACAACGACATCAAGTGCCAACAAACCATGACGTCAAGTGCACACAAACCATGACGTCAATTGCACACAAACTATGACGTCAAGTGCACACAAACAATGACGTCAAGTATACACAAACACTAACATCAAGTGCAGACAATCCATGTCATCAAGTGCAAACAAATCATGACCTTTAGTCCACACAAACCATAACGTCAAGTGCACACAAACCATGACGTCAAGTACACAGAAACCATGAAATGAAGTGTACAAAAAACCACGCCATGAAGTACACACAAACCACAACATCAACTGCACACAAACCACGACATCATGTACACACACACCACGACATCAAGTCCACACAAACGATGACACCAAGCGCACACAAACAATGACATCAAGTGCACACAAACTACGCCATCAAGTAAAATCGGAACTCCTCGAATGTCCCGCGCACTCGCCAAGTGCAAAGAAACCATGACCTTTTGTCCACACAAACCATGCCATCAATTGCACACAAATCTTGACGTCAAGTGCACACAAACCATGACGTCAAGTGTAGACAAACCAAGGCGACAAGTACACACAAACCATGACATCAAGTGTACACAAACAATGATATCAAGTGGACACAAACCATGGTGACAGTTCATACAAACCACGACATCAAGTGCACACAAACGATGACGTCAGGTGCACACAAACCATAACGTCAAGTGCACACAAACCAGAAGATGAAGATGCTTCACAGGCAGCTTTGTTATCAAGAGAAGAACCCTATCGAATTTGGGGCCAAAAAGTCGAAGACACATGGCTATGGAATGTCATATGTTTTGCTGGATTGATTTGATACTTCTCATGTAGTTTGTATCAAGAGAGGAAGAACCCCGTTGAATATGGGATCAATAGATCAAAGTTCAAGGTCATTATGGGAGTTTATAGAAAAAGTTGAGAGACACTCATTGCAAGGGGAAAAGCCCTACCTTGCAGAGCTTTTCTTTCTATAAACACAAAACTTTGATCCAGTGAAAATGAATGATGGAGAAGTATAATGTGTACAACAGTGTTTATCTCTCGTTACAGATCGTTTAATGAGGTACTAACATGTATTAAGCGATATGAAAGTGATTGTGCATCACTACAGGCCTTCCAGCAAGCCAAAGGAGCTATTGACGCTGTAACACCATTTTGTGCCGGTAATATATCTTGTCTCATTCATGAAATAACACAATATTGAATATCATATTATATATATATATATATATATATATATATATATATATATATATATATATCAGGCAGAGTGCTGTGAAGTAACTTGTGTCTGAAACAATTACAGGTGGTGCAGCCTGCAATCCAATGAAATGCTTTACCGATGCTGGACTTGACATCAGTAGCAATAGTATGCCCAACCTCACCTGGTAAAATTTTCAATACTGCCTTTTATTATATTTTGCTGTTTTGGATCAATATGACCTTATAAAACACGAAGAATGTGCATGAGACCTAGAAATTTACAACGGGCATTTGTTTTTAGTGATGTTAGCCAACAAGTAAAGAAGTGTATGGACTTGCTGAGCGCTGCATGCGAAGGAAACGCATTATACCCAACTCTTGTCCAGGCTATTAAGAAAGAAGAACAGGCTTGCAGTCAGAAAGGTAAGGAAATGCATTATACCCAGCTCTCGTCCAGTCTTTTGAGACAGTAGAGAAGGCCTGCAGTCAGAAAGGTCCCCAATGTAACAACAGCCAGCAGTCTTAGGAGTGTATCGAAACATTCAGTACATAGATTACGAAATTCAAGGACATACAATTCCCAAATAATTTCTGCGCTAAAATTTTATAAAACTCTTTGTAAATGTTTTAATGTTTTTAAAACTATATTTTAAATCCTTGAAATTTTCATATAAAACCACCATTATTTTTGCATGAATCACATTTTAATCACCGGCATTTACACGTTTTCCAGAATCAAAACATGAATACTTGCGAAGAGAAGTCGATCAAGGCTCTCGACTTCTTTAAAGAGAATGCCTTTAACATGAAAATTTAAGTCTAAATCATAAAAAACAAGCCCAGGATTCTGGAGAAAAGTATATATTATACAAATATAGCCCTTTCTGACATGAGATCGATCCATAGATATATCGACTTCACAGAAAAGCATTACTACCGAGCACGAATGCTTGACAAAATTAGGGAACATCAATTGCATTTTTTCTCTTTTTTTAACATATTGAGATTAAAAAACATAGTAAGCTGTTTTAATTTCAGTGTGGGTTCTTTATACTGATAGAGTAATTTTATGAAACATGTAATGAATAGACCATCTTCCCATTTCAGGAAATTATAACAATTTATTAATAAATTCAATTCCCTAATCTATTATTAAAAAGTACAGGTCAATACGAGTTTTTTATGTTTATAATTAGAAAGACTGGAAAAAGAATTTGATTGGTTGGAATGACATACGTCAGCGAATCACATTCATTGTTGCATGTAGCAAAATTTCCCTAATACTAGTATATTATTAGAAAGTACAGGTCAATCAGAGGGTTTTTTTTTTAAATGTTTATAATTAGAAAGACCCAGTCAATCCGCATTTCTATACTATGACACGTGATATCAAACGAAGTAATGGTGAAGTGCATTACCATACATAAAAATAATAGTAAGATTTATCTATTGTAAATTTTACATCTTGCCTTCAGTGAAAAGTGGAGATAACGAACAGTGATCAATATCATAACACCTAGCTATAAGGAACATAAAATAAAGAGTTGGGCAAGCATGGTGATATCAAGTACCTAGGAGTGGTACGCATCCCCTGTCGACGGGTCACACCCGTCGTGCACCTTAAGACTTGATCAGGTAAACGGAGTTATCTGTAGTCGAAATTAGTGTGCCAAGAACGGCCTAACAATCGGTTTGAAACATATCAGGCAGATTTGACCTAATGATAGATTGTATGTGCAAACTAGATCATTTTAACGACCATAGAATTTGCAAAATGCTGTCGTTAAACAAGGCCGTTGAAACCCCTGTAGCAATAACTTGTTGGTCAGTTGCCTACCTCTCGATTTAATAACTGATTATACGTAGAACAAGGTCTGTCGTATCGAATCAGCTGAGATATATAAACGTCATATGCAGGTGATAAAGGAATATTGCTACATAAATATGGGAAGTTCACGGTGGAGAAATAATCCCGTTTGTCATAATGTTGCCAGTTTATGAAAAGTTTAAACTTTATTTTACCACGATTAACAAATAAGTTCTACAACTTCTATTAATGTTTCTTGTCGGATCAGATGTTGTCGTGAAGGGTTATTGATGTGGGAGGAAAATGGAGTACCCGGAGGAAACCCATGTGTCCAAATGGGCGACCACAATACCCTATCACACAGTAGTTGTCAGTGTAGACATAGGAGTTGTCAGTTTGCTGTAAATATCCATATCTAAGTACGAATCAGATGTGGAGGACTCTGTGGTTTCTTTTATGTCGAGTTCACAGGGATATATGGTATCGATATTCTAGTATGTTCAAATGAAGGGCACCTTTCTCGAAGGGGAGATAATAGTGAAATAGCGAAAGTACACTAACAAATAAATATCTTTTCCCGAACCAGTGTGCCAATTTCAACAAATCTTTGCCAAAATCTTGCCTAGGTGAAGGGAATTCAAGTTTGTGCAAATGAAGGGTCATGCTCCCTTAAAGGGGGAGGGGATGATGAAAATGCAAAAATAGGATGGGATGATTTAAAAACTTCTCAAGAATCACTTTGCCAGAAAAGTTGAAATCTATATGAAAGCTTCTTAACATAGTGCAGTTTCAAGCTGTTGAAATCATGTACCCCCAGGGGTAGGGTGGAGCAACAATAGGGATCAAATTTTAGATGCGAAGATTTAGGGAAAACTTTTAAAATCTTCTCAAAACCCACAGGGTCAGAAAAATTGAAAGTTTTCTGAAAGCTAACTGATATAGTGCAGATTCAAGTTTGTTAAAAGCATGTATCTCTGGGATAGAGTGAGGCCACAATAGGGGATCAAAGTGTTATATGCTGATACATGTACATGTATATATAGACAGTATTTTAAAATATCTCTTGAACTATTTAAGCTAGAGCTTTCATATTTCATTTAAACATTGCTTACGGCAAGACCTTTCATTTGATCCAATTATGTGTTTTCTTGACCTGGAAGTTTGACTTACTTTTAATAAAATTCTCAATATGTCCTGAACTATCTAAGATACCTTTTTCACAATTTGTATATAAACTTCTGGTTGGGAGACCTTTCATTTCATATCATGCTATTTGACATTGTGAAGTTGAACTCTGAGTTTGACCTACTTTTAAGAAAACCTAACCTATTAAGTATATCAGGAACTATTTTAGGTAGGACTTTTATATTCTGTATAGAAATGTTTATGTAAGACATTGTGACATAATGGTGTTTGATCTTTTAACATTGGAGTTTGACCTACTGTAAGAAAGACCAGACCTATTTGATATCTCATGAACTATTTAAGGTAGGGCTTTCGTGTTTTGTATATAGATTCTATATGACAAAACCTTGCTATGCTGTGACCTTTAACAATGGCAGGATCAAGGTGGCTCAGGGGCATTATCGTTTGTCGAACTTGTTTTCTATTTATATCGTTATACTAATGTTCATGATTGCACAAGCAAGGCGGAGATAAGGAAGAGTGATCAACCTCATAACTCCTATAAGAAATACAAAATAAGGAGTTGGACAAACACGGACTAATGGATATATCAAAGGTGGTATCAGGTGATTAGGAGGTGTAAGCATCCCCTGTCGACCTGTCACACCTGCCGTGAGCCCCATATCTTGATCAGGTAGACAGAGTTACCCATAGTCAAAATCAGTGTGCCAAGAACGGCCTAACAATGGGTATGAAACAAGTCAGACAGCATTCGACCCAATGGTAGGTTGTATTGCCAAAGTAGATCTATTGCGTAATTCCAACTATTTAGTATTTAAGGTAGGGCTTTAGTATTTTGTATATAAATTCTATATGACAAAACCTTGCTATGCTGTGACCTTTAATAACGGCAGGACCAAGGTGGCTCAGGGGTATTATCGTTTGTCGAACTTGTTTTCTATTTACATCGTTATACCAATGTTCATCATTGCCCATGTAAGGTGGAGATAACGAAGAGTGATCAACCTCATAACTCCTATAAGTAATACAAAATAGAGAGTTGGACAAACAGTATCGTTAGTGGGTTGTTTACTGAGTGACATCAAACCATGGAGTGTTGTGTGTAGTGTCGTTAGCGTGTTGTTTACTGCATAACGTTAAACCATGCAGAGTTGTGTGTAGTACCGTTAGTGTGTTGTCTGTTTATTGACGTTAAACCATGGAGTGTTGTGTGTAGTAACGTTAACATGTTGTTTACTTTGTGACATTAAACCATGGAGTGTTGTGTACAGTACCATTAGCGTGTTGTTTACTTATTGACGTTACACCATGGAGTGTTGTGTGTAGCACCGTTAGTGTGTTGTTTACTTATTGACGTTAAACCATGGAGTGTTGTGTACAGTACCACTAGCGTGTTGTTTACTTATTGACGTTAAACCATGGAGTGTTGTGTGCAGTACCGTTAGCGTGTTGTGTACAGTAACGTTGAGGCATAGAGTGTTGCGTGTAGTTACATTAGCGTGTTTTTACTAAGTAACATTAAATCATGGAGTGTTGTGTGTAGTACCGTTAGCGTGTTGGGTGTATTTTGTTGCGTAGATCTGACTTTGTGTTTGTTAGAATCTAATGGCATTGTTAGACCGACGGCATGTTGTTTGTAAAGAGGAATTTTAGATTTGCTTCGTTTAGTTATAATTTGTATTCCCTAGCGTAAATAATGAGAAAATACGGCACACGGTTGCACCGCACTCTAAAAGTAAACACTGCCTTATTCTATGACAAACAACGCCTCATACTTGATGTTTCTTATTATTTGCGTTAGGGAACACAGCACGACGTTATAATACCCCACATTTCCGGATGCGATATGCATTCGCGCAGTTGAAATCAACATAGCGTTATTTGGTCATGTTTCCTTACGTAGATATTAAAAAAATTAAAACTTTTGAGTGGGAGGGGTTATTATGTCGTAGAATAATGCAATGCTTTCTCGATTAGATGTATAATATTTTTCTGCGCAAGTGTATGAGATAGTGATGCGACCATGTTGTGTTCCCTGTCATAATCAATGAGAAACCTGTGTGAGGTGTTGTTATGTTATGGAATAATGCAATGAATAATAGACTGGTTGTGTGATATTTTGCTGCGCGAGTGTATGAGCTAGTAACGCGACTTTGTTGCGTTCTCTCACGTAAATGTACAAAAAATTGAAGTGTGAGGTGTTGTTATGTCGTAGAATAACGCAATGCTTAACTGAATGAGGTTGTGATAATTGCCTGCGCAAGTGTATGAGCTAGTGTTTGCTAACGTTAATAATAAGAAATTCGAAGTGTGAGGCGTTAGAATAACGGTATGTTAATCTCTGCGAGTGTATGACGCAACGTTGTTGTGTTTTCTTACGTGAATACATGTAATGGGATACTTTTAAGTTTAAGCTAGTAACGCGACTATGTTGTGTTTCCCAAGGTAAAAAATGATAAACTTGAAAAAGTGGGGCGTTATTATGACTCACTAGTGTTTGTTTTGTGACGTAAATACGTGTAATGAGATAATTGTCCCATTTTAAATGTGTACAATGCTCAATAACTAAGATATTTCGAATGGTCAACAGAAATTTAAATTACAATTATAATTCTTTGTTTTGTAAACAAGCTCGTGCTATATTTTGTTTACATGAAAGGTGATGATTAACGAACAGTGATACATATGTAGATCGCTTAATAAAATCAAATATCATGTTCAAAACGAAAGGGAATGTGAGAAACTGTTTTTTGTAAATTGAAAGAAAAATTTAAAACATTACACGAGCCTTGTTTACATCACAAAGAATTCTGAGTTCTGAATCTATTTTTAACGCGAAAGTAGAAATATCCTATAGTTAAGCATTATAAACATTAAAAAATTGAAAATTTGCTGCTCAAATCGTGGCTATGCCCCTCTAATGATAAAACAGAATTAAAACAGGTATGGTTTAATCAATTTCCATACAAATAACTATTACCCTATCGATGTAGAACGCAAGATTTTAAGTTTCTGTGCAGAAAACATGTAACACATCAATCATGAAATATTTGTATCAGGAAATGCGCAAACGAAAGTTGAAAATTCAACTGTCAGGAAACGTGCAAACGAAAGTAGAAAATTCAACTGTCAGGAAACGCGCAAAAGAAAGTAGAAACTTCAACTGGTGACAAAACAAAAATCGCTGCGGCTGTGCTTACATCACTTTTTTGATAAAAACAAAAATACGTTTGTTGTCATAACATTGATGATGCATGTATTAAACTCAAATTTACCAACAAAGGAATAGCTGAAGTCAACATACATGTAAGGAACATTCTTCGTCATAAAAGGGTTCAGTCGTGTATTCCAGTTTATTTCAAGTCTACACTCAGTATTTCCTACAAGTATACTTCTACTATTGCCTCCAAACTATTTAATTATAAACAAACTTTGCAGATCCTAGATATAGACCATCTTATACTTAATCCATCTACGTGTTCTTGTTCTTCGTCTTCTTTCAACTACAATCCAGCTGGACATGTCATTATTGGTGATGTTGATATAGCTGAAAGTGAGGACATCAAATCCCTTATTCTAAAACGTCCTAAATAAAGAGAACCTCTGTCTTTCAATTGGCGACAGAACTTCATCTCTATTTTGAATTCTGTCGAAGATTATGCCAGACGATGGGCTACATCTAGATATGAAAAAGAACTTGATACATTGTCAGAATGGATTAAAAGTATAAGAGGAATATTAAAATATGTTTTGGTTCCAGATGACAAAGTTTGTAACAACATTGTCTTTGTTTTGTAAGGTACATTATTACAACTGTATTTAAACGAACTTGGCATTAATTCCACTTTTGGTAATCGTACTTATACTCCAATTGCTCTTTCAAAAGCTGAAATTCTTTAAAACCATACTTCAGGTTTTGACACATTTAACATCCCAGTCAATGGATCGAATGCATATGAGTTATCATACCTTTACTGGATTCCTAAACTACAAAACACCCTTACAAACAAATATACATTGCTGAATCCAGTAGGTGCTCTACCAAGCCAATATCTTTGCTCCTGACGAAAATATGAACAGCTGTGAAGGAAACATTTCAAACTTACTTTGCGATTACATATGCCAGAAGTGCTGTAAATCAAATGTGGATTCTAAAAAATTCTAAAGAACTTTTAGTAAACGTGAAATCGCAAAACTTTTCTCAAACGAAGAGCATCAAAACGTACGACTTTTCAACACTTTACACGACCATTCCTCTCGAAAAAATAAAGACTAGACTTCTTTACATCATAGACAGTTGCTTCATCAACAAAAATGGAAAACGGAAATATTCATATCGAGTGATCAGTCATCCAAAGAATCACTTTGTTAAACACCACTGTGATTCAATGCACGAGTTCTCTGAAGTTGAAATAAAAAATATGCTAGAGTTTCTCATTGACAATATCTTCGTGGTCTTTGGTGATCAGGTCTTCCAACAATCTGTTGGAATTCCCATGGGCACGAATTGTGCTCCTTTGTTAGCTGATCTGTTTTTATATTCATACAAAGCAGAATTTATTTTAGAAAAACTTCTACGTGAGAAGAAAAAAATCTTCAATTTGACATTTAGATATATTGACGACGTTTTATCTATTAATAATAACTTTCATTTATATGTCAATTCGATATATCCCTGTGAACTCGAAATAAAAGAGTCCACAGACTCCTCCACTTCTGGTTCACACTTCGACATTTCATTGAAAGTAGATATTAACGGCAAACTAACAACTCAACTTTATGACAAACTGGATGATTTCAGCTTCTCCATTGTCATCTTTCAATATTTATGTAGCAATATTCCATTATCACCTGCATATGCTGTTTATATCTCTCAACTGATTCGATACGCAAAAGCTTGTTCTATGTATGGACAGTTTTGAAATCGAAGTAGTCTACTGACAAGCAAGTTGATGGTGCAGGGGTTCCACCAGTCTCGTTTAAAGTCAGCATTTTGCAAATTCTATGGTCGTTATAACGATCAATTTTGCCAAAAAACCTATCATAGGGTTAAATGCTGTCTTGCGTGTTTCATACCGATTGTTAGACTGTTTTTGGCACACTGATGTTAACTATGGATAACTCTGTTTACCTGATCAAGATATAGGGATCACGGCGAGTTTGACCGGTTGACATGGGATGCTTACTCAACCTCAACAATTAAATGTAAAAGAAATATACATTTTGACAGGTTGATAGGGGATGCTCCTGCTAGGCACTTTGACCCACCTCTGATACATCCAGGGGTCCCTGTTTGTCTAACTCTCTATATTTCGTATTCTTTTGAGAGTTATGTGATTGATCACTATTGATTATCTTTGTTTAGATGGGTTCCGTAGCTCAGTAGACCAATTGTTGATCTGTAAATCATGGGTTTGAGTCAATAAGGGTTTTAAATTTTTTTCTTGAAGACGTTCAACTAAAAGTGTTTTTAAAATAAATAAAGGAAATGTGAAATTATTATTGTTCCACTGTAGTAATTCGATGGCTGATATACTATGAGGATAAATCAGGCTGATTTATCATGCAAGAATACACACATGTTCGACATCAAAGCGTTTATTAGAAAAGTCAAGCATTTTACTGAATAAGATGATAACAAAATGAAACTAGAGAATTCGTACATAAATCATTCTATTATGACATCTCCCCCTTTTTAAAGAAAAGTTAATGTGTTAAATTTATGCATTGTATCTGAAATGTTAACAAGATCTAATAGTGAAATAAACATGACTAGATTTTACATGACTAGATTAACAGATTTGGTAAGTTACTGCACCAGGAAGATTAAAGTGAATGTACATTTATAAACATACCCATATCAAGTTACTTAACTCTGACAAAAGGAAATACCAAATGCAATCATAATTCACAAGACAGTTGAAATAACACAAGACAGTCCATATCACACACATCTGACCAAGTAGCGCCAAGTTAGCATATCACTTCCAGGAAACAAAATCGTCATAACAAGTAGGTTTGACAATGGTTCTTCCCGATCTAGTTAATGTCGGTTGGATTCCAGTTTGCGACATTACTGGTTCACTTGCTTGATAACAATTGGGTTTCTCAACTGCCATGGATGGACCATTGTAAAAATCATCAAGTAAAGTGTCGGTAAGATCTGCTGTTTTGGAACTTTGGAGTACACCAGTAGGTTTGGAAGATGCAATTTTCACATGTCTTCTATTGCGACGTACGGTTCCACGAGGAGTTTCAATAATGCATGTCCTTTGGTCAGGATCGAAGCTCTTGACAATTCCTGTATCTTTCCACAAGTTTTCGTTGTCAAGCTTCACCATAACTCTTTTCCCTTCTTTGAGACCAGGTAATGGACGCACCGCGTTATGTTTGTCATAGTAGAATCGGTAGCGTTCTTTTGTTTCCTCATCATGACTGCGAATAGTGTTGAGATCTGGCCATCTTGGGCACAGTGTTTTGTCCAATGTTGGTAAAGCTGTACAGATTCTCCGTCCCATTATCAATTCAGCAGGACTTACACCAGTTGCGGCGATTGGTGTTGATCTATATGCCATTAGTGCTCTAAATATGTCTGGCTGCTTCAGAATGTGTTTGGCAATTTTAACTCCACTTTCTGCTTCTCCATTTGCTTGGGGATAATGAGGACTTGAGAATAGCTGAGTGAAGTTGTAGTCCTTAGCAAATGTTTTGAAGGTTTGCGAAGTAAACTGGGAACCATTATCTGTAAATAGTACTTCCGGAACGCCCCATCTAGCGAAGATATTCTTCAATTTGCCAATAACTTGGTCACTCGTAATACTAGGTAAGTGTGCTATTTCCAGATATCGTGAAAAGTAATCCATCACAGCTAAGTAGCGCTTGTCATCTATTTCAAAGAAGTCAGCTGCGATTCTTTGCCAAGGGCGCTCTGGTAATGTAGTTGTTTTCAGCGATTCCTTCCTCTGGGTTGGTCTCTGTGTCTGACAAATTTCACAATTTGCCACTCTTGTTGCTATATCCTTAGAAATGCCAGGCCACCATACAGCAGTTGCTGCACGCTCACGGCACTTTGAAATGCCCATATGACCATCATGTATGGTTTCCAGTATTTCACTGCGAAGTGTTCCTGGAATGACTATTCTGTCACGGAATAGCAGAAAACCTTCAAATATAGAAAGTTCACTTCTTGAGGCAAAGTAGTCTTTGGCTCTTTCTGGAATCGAGCTGATGTGGTTTGGCCAACCTTGTTTAGTCAAGTCCATAACGAGTCTCAGTTCATTGTCTTGTTCTGTTTCCAGTCTAATCTGTTCTAGCTTCTGATCCGACATAGGTTTTGACTCTACAATAGAGTTCACATATGTAGTTACTTCTTCGGCAGTTTGTCTGTCTGTATCTGAACACTTTGAAAGACTTCTGGACAGCGTG
Source organism: Ostrea edulis (assembly GCF_947568905.1). Taxonomy (NCBI): domain Eukaryota; kingdom Metazoa; phylum Mollusca; class Bivalvia; order Ostreida; family Ostreidae; genus Ostrea; species Ostrea edulis. The sequence continues at coordinate 26,135,827 of NC_079165.1, read as the reverse complement.
TCTGGGACAACCATCAGTTTCCCTGGGACGTACTCTGCAATGATGTTAAATCGGCGTAGACGCATGAGTAGTCGCTGACATCTGACTGTCGTTCTATCAATGTCTTGACTATTGATTAGGGGTACTAATGGCTTGTGATCTGTAAGCAGTTTAAAACTGTCAAGTCCAACTAAGTATCGAGAGAACTTCTCGCACGCCCAAACTCCTGCAAGACATTCTTTCTCAATTTGCGCATATTTAGTTTCCGTATTTGTCATTGTGCGAGAAAAATATGCAATAGGTTTTAGTTCGGTGCCCTCCTGTTGGAAGATTGCTCCACCGAGGCCATAGCTACTCGCATCTGCACTGACCACTATGGGCTTCTTGGTGTCGTAGAAGGTCAAAACTGGGGTCTTGGTGAGCATGTCCTTGATATCGTCAAATGTTTTCTGTTGTGGTGGTCCCCATAGCCATGCAACATCATACTTCAGGAGGTCTGTGATAGGTTTCATAGTAGTTGACAGATCTGGCAGGAACCGTCCAAGATAATTGATCATTCCAATGACCCTGCGCAATTCATTCACATTTGTTGGCGCATTCAGCTCCTTAATCGCTTTTACTCTCTCAGGATTTGGACTAATTCCCTTTTCACTAATAAGGTGTCTGAAGTATGTTATCTGTGTACGCTCAAATTCACATTTGTCCTTGTTCAGTTTTAGTCCAGATTCCAGTATTCTTTCAAGTGTTTTCTTCAGACGAGTGTTGTGTTCCTCACGGGTCTTTCCATAGATCAATATGTCATCCATGATGACCTCTGTGCCCTCCAGTCCATGGAGCAGGGTAGACATCTCACGTTGGAAAATCTCCGGAGCTGACGTTATTCCAAATGGAACTCTCTTGAAGCAAAACCTCCCTAACGGAGTTATGAATGTGGTAAGTTTCCAGCTGTCTTCATGTAGTGGTACTTGATAAAATCCACTGGAGGCATCAAGTTTAGAAAAATATTTTGCTCCAGCAAGTTTAGGCGAGACATCATCCAAATTAGGGAGCATGAAATTTTCCCTTTTAACAGCTTCGTTTAATTTCTTTAAATTCACACAAATCCTTATCTTCCCATTCTTTTTCACAACTGGTACTCTGGGGGCACACCATTCAGTAGGTTCAGTTACTTTTTCTATGATTCCTTCCTTCTCCATTCTCGAAAGTTCTTCCTCAACCTTGGGCAGCAATGGAAATGGAATACGACGAGCAGTGCTCAAACAGTATGGTTTCACATCCTCCTTCAATGTTATTTTCATAGGGGTGCACTTTACCAGTCCACATGAGCCGAAAACACTGGTTTCATCAACACGGGAAATAAGGTTAAGTTTGTGAGCAACATTTCGTGCTAACAGATCACTAGATTGTGGTCCCTCTACAACATAGATGCTGAACATGTAATCAGCTCCTTTAAAGTTAACAGTTGCGACAAACTTCCCTCTACAATTGAGTTTCCCACCAGGACTCAGCAGCAGCGAGTTCACGGGTGTAAGTTTTGGTTGATGTGAAATTCTATTGAAAGTTACATCCGAAATAATTGTGATGTCAGCTCCAGTATCAATTTTAGAATTGACAGGGTGATCACATACTTTCAAGGTCACAATCCAAGGGTCTTCCATTTGGTCACAGTTTATAGATCCTAAATGAAATGTTTCATCAGGCAGTTCATTACGCAAGTCGTGAACATGTAATACTTCACGTGCTGTTCTCGCATATTTGGTACGACAATAAACTTCAAAATGGTTCAACTTGTTACAAGCCTTGCAGCGTTGACCCATGGCGGGGCATCTCGCATCCTGTCCATGTTTACGGTTACATCGACTGCACTGTGGATTACTCGAGATTGGTTTCCTGCGATTGTGTGTTTGTTTGGCACTAAAATATTTTGTGGAGATGGCTGCTTTTACTTTCCATACCTTTTTACTTCATCCAGACTTTTGAACTGTGTCGTTTGATCTTGAATTTGTGTTTTCACCAGTTCCGTCTGTCGTGCGTACTGTATAGCCTGTTCTAATGTTAATGTGCTTCTAAGCTGCAGTTTTTCTGACATCTCTTTGTCTTTCAGCCCAATCACAATATGATCGCGTATTTGATCATTTTTGTCCGAGAAGTCACAATGCTCTGCTAGTTCATACAGTGCTCTAATAAATGCTTCTGAAGACTCACCGGTCCCTTGTTTTCTTTCCCTGAACCGTGCACGTTCGTGTATGACGTTTTTCTTCGGAACGAAATATTCATCGTATTTATCCATCACCTTCTCATACTTTTCCTCGTCTCCTGCCTCATCAAACACTAGCGACTTGAAAATATGTTCTGCTTCCTTCCCCATCGCATATATCAAACAGTGTACTTGAATATCTTCATCATCTTTGTGTAATTTCGTTGCTATTCTATAGCGTTCAAACCTCTGTTTCCAATCCGGCCATTCGCTCGGATTGCTAAAGTTGAAACTCGGGGGTGGATTAAACTTCGGCATCTTGAAGCGCAATGATATGCCTCCACTTCTGACACCATGTAATAATTCGATGGCTGATATACTATGAGGATAAATCAGGCTGATTTATCATGCAAGAATACACACATGTTCGACATCAAAGCGTTTATTAGAAAAGTCAAGCATTTTACTGAATAAGATGATAACAAAATGAAACTAGAGAATTCGTACATAAATCATTCTATTATGACACCCACAAACATATTTCTTTTCTTTCCATTTTCAAGAAGAGGAGGAGGGGTTAGGGTTAATGTGCATTGATCAACCATTTCTTTCAAAATTTCCTAAGTGTTCTTCGACAAGAAGAATAAAGAATTGTCTTCTTTCGACCCCAGAACAGTTAATATCTGAGCTGGACACTTTTTCGTCGATAATTGGACCTAAGATAGTGACAATACATTGTGTACATATGTGCTAAAATGTGATCAGTGCCGTTTTGCTATATCCATGATTACATACAATGTAAATAAAAGCAGATATATTCAAACTCATTTTATTTTATACTGTGTCCTCAGGTTAATGACAAAAAGAAATGATATTATCAAGGTGCTGGTGGAAATGTGAAATAGTCCGAACCCCTCCACCATCCTTTTCCAATTCGTCTTCACAGAGATAAATACTTTCCGACGCCCCCGTAATTCCACATGTAGGAGAATAAATGCATTACCGAAAATCATTGTAATACTTTCATATACATGAACTGGTGAATAGTCGATGAATGAGGTCATTGAATGCTTCACAAACATGTAAAATGCATTGGCACGCACTCATCCGTCGAAATGTTGTTGAGGCAATCTTTGTTCTTTTATAAAGCTTGTATTACCTTTAATTTCCCCTTTTTACAATATGAACTTAAACGTGGCCACAACTGATAAGAGCGCCCAGGAAAGTATAGTAAGTATTAGACACTTATTGCCAAGACAATGACAAAATCTTCCGTTCTGTCTCACAGATGAGTTTCTCTTTAGACTAACAAAATCTCCGGTAAATATCGATAAACAATAGTGCCTCCGTGGCCGAGTGGTTAGAGCATCGCGCTCAAAATCACACGGCCTCTCACCTCTGTCGGCACGGGTTCGAATCCCGCTCGCGCCTGTAAGTGAGAAAGTTTCCCAGTTTACTTTCGGAAGATCAGAGGTCTCTTCCCATTTACATTGTAACTGGGTTCTCTCTTCCACCAATAAAAAAACATCAATAAATCAATCAATCAATAAACAATAGAAACTTTGGTACCCTTCATACTGTACACATTGATGCCTTTCATGTAACCTACTGATATGTCATCTCCGTAACTTACAGGTCTCTAGCTTCACTCATCTTTGAAAAGAAATGCAATCAAAGTCTAATTTTCTCAACAAAATATCTAACGATCGGAAGTAAATTTCTTAAAAAAAATCGGCATTACTCTTCAATGTCTTTAGATTTGTAAATCTCACTATTTATACCAAAGGAAACCACGGAGAAGTACAATAAACTCTTTTTTTTTAAACCACTTCCCGTGTAGACCAGATGTGACGGACCCACATGTGACACTTTGCTTTTTGTGTACAACCACTGATTTATCATGTATTTTTGACACTTCAGAAGATACCCAATATACTGGACTAAGGATAATTCCGTTTACCAGATCAAAATGTAGGGCTCACGACGGGTGTGACCGGTCGACAGGGGATGCGTTCTCTTCCTAGGCACCTGATTCCACCTATGGTATATCCAGGGGTTCGTGTTTGCACAACGCTTTAACTTGTATTACTTTTTAGGAGTAATTATATTGATCACTACTCGTTATATTCACATATTACTGGTATGGGTTTCAATTTAAAAGAAAAAGTTAAAAACTTGCGAATTCGTTATCACTTCCAGTGATGACCGGAAGTGACGGCAACGAACGAAACTGTAAAGACGAACATACAATTAATGGATCGATCATCCCTGAGTTTTTCACCCGATTATTTTTAGTCGGTTTTAAGATTATCCCGGCGTACTTTATTTTAAAACCGGAAATCGAACATATGTAAAACTTGTAATCAGAATGATTGATGTGATTTATTGAAATGATAAGAGGAGTGAATGGGCAACATGCAAGAGATAAAAGGGATATGTAGGGGTACCTTGATGAATAAGTCCTATAATAAAAGAATATTCCAACAAAAAGTTGAGATTCTTGACGGATTGTTTTTGACATCCGAAGTAAAATATTTCTGTCTCGTGTTGGCAACTCTGCCATTTTCTTCCAAGATGATTAGTTTGCCTGTCTGGTGAGGATTATTGTACCTATTGGGTGAGGATTATCTTGCATATGGGTTGAGGATTGATTTACCTGTCGGGTGAGGATTATTTTACCTGTCGGGTGAGGATCATCTCAACTTTAGGATAAGCATTATCTTGCATATGGGTTGAGGATTGATTTACCTGTTCGGTGAGGATTGATTTACCTGTCGGGTGAGTAGTATCTTAGCTGTCGGGTGAGGGTGATCTTACGTGTCGGTTGAGGGTGATCTTACCTGTCGGGTGAGGGTGATCTTACCTGTCGGGTGAGGGTGATCTTACGTGTCGGGTGAGGGTGATCTTACCTGTCGGGTGAGGGTGATCTTACCTGTCGGGTGAGGGTGATCTTACCTGTCGGGTGAGGGTGGTCTTACCTGTCGGGTGAGGATTTTAATACATGTAATGTGACGGTTATTTGCGATGAAGATAGTTCTACAACCTTCAAAGATTTAATGTATTTCAGGTCCAGTTAATGGTCAATGTAACATGCAGGGCGTTAGCGCGTGCATGTCAAGTGGACAACCTTCAACGGACAACCAGTGCGAGTGAGTACATGTAAAGTCTCAGAGCTCTGTCAGTGTATGTATGTCAGATGATGTCATCAATCGTTAAAATGGCCAACCTTATGAAAGTCTAGGTCACAGGATTTCCCAGTTCCAGCAGGTCAACTATGACGTGCTTCGGAATGTTTTGCATACATTAAGGCGAAAATTATACCACAGTACGCAAAACTGGAAAAACCCAATGTCTTACAACCACGGGCATCTAGGATTGATATTTTGACATATTTTCGAAACAAGTGAAAAGAAATCAGAATACCTGTGTACCTTGATTTAAGTGCTGACTTAAAACATTGCCTATCAGCAATTACAGGGAATACACGTGTAGTCTGATTCGAACTTATATTCAATTTTACAACAATTTTAGTTGTAATTAAAAAAATTAAAAACCTATGCTGGCATACTTTCTGTTCCCTAAAAGGTTATTTTTCTATAGATTATTCCGACATGCAAGATAATTAGGTTGACATGCCACATACATATCTCAAAATGCAACTTATGTTAACAGGCATGAAAAATGTGATCGCTTTTGAATAGGAATTTTTCCCCCCAAAAATATTAAGTTTGATCGATCCTCATGTGATGTTATAGGTTTTTGCAAATTTCTTTAATAGATTGAACTGTGCGCATGCTAGAAATATATCTATCAGTGGAATTTTATTCAATGGATAAGATAAAAAATCTGGTGAAGTATTGATAGTGAAAAGTTTATATTTTCTATAGATAATCAATTATTCATAATGAAAAAAAAAATTGACAAGGGCAATGCATGTTACTCTTATGCTGGTATTTCCTATAATGTATGTCTATTATATAATGATTTCCCTAATATCCACAGTTAATTCATACATATCTATACATTAGCAGTTTTTCTAAACTGTTCACATTAAAAAATTGAAATTGTCATTTTAATGAATTTTTATCTATTTTCATTATTCTGTTTTACGAAGATTTGCGATTTTCTGATGTTGATCTATACTTCTATTTTTTATGTCTGGCATCTTAATAAAGATGGCAACATATACATTTTCTTTGCTTATCAATTAAATTAAACTATAAACTATATTGAGTAAAAATTAATACAGTTTTTCCACTTTCAACCATAAATATTGCTAAGTCACACTAGGGTGGAGCTACCTTAAATATCACCAACGTGCAATATCCAGCACGCAACTTAATTATCTTAACATACAGCTTAATTACATTAACATACAAGTTATCTATGTTTAACATACAACTTATCTATGTCAACATACAACTTATCTATGTTTAACATACAACTTATCTATGTTTAACATACAACTTACCTATGTCAACCTACTATTTATCTATGTCAACGTACAACTTATCTATGTCAACATACAAATTATATATGTAAACATACAACTTATCTATCTTTAACATACAACTTATCTATGTCAACCTACTATTTATCTATGTCAACGTACAACTTATCTATGTCAACATACAACCTATCTATGTTAACTTTCAACTTAATTATTTATCTATGTCAACATACAACTTATTTATGTCAACATACAATCTATCTATATGGAACGCCATTGCTGCCTTATGTGGGTGTGTTTCATGATAAGGTGGTGTTTTTTCTTGATATGCTGTGGTTCTTTCATGATAAGGTGGTGCTCTTTTATTATGTGCTGTAGTTCTTTCATGATAAGGTGGTGTTTTTATATATTGTGCTTTTTTGTTATATGCTGTAGGTCTTTTATGTTAGGATGGTGACATTTCATTACAGCTGTGGTTTTATCCTAATGAGATGGTGCATTATCATGAAAGAACTACAGCATATAACGAAAAAGCACCACCTTATCATGAAAGAACAACAACATACAATAAAAAAGCACCACCTTATCATGAAAAAACCCCCACAACATATAATAAAAAAAACACCACCTTATCATGAAAGAACCACACCATATAATAAAAAAGCACCACCTTATCATGAAAGAACCACAACATTTAATAAAAAAGCACCACCTTATCATGAAAGAACCACAGCATATAACGAAAAAGCACCACCTTATGAAAAAACCACAACATATAATAAAAAGCACCACCTTATCATGAAAAAACCACAGCATATAATAAAAAAGCACCACCTTATCATGACAGAATCACAGCATATAATAAAAAGTACAATATCATCATGAAACACATCCACATAAGGCAGTTATGGCGTTCCATATATCTATGTTAACATACAATTTATCGTTGTCAACATACAGCTTATCTATGTCAACATACAACTTATCGGTGTCAACATAGAACTTATCTATGTTAACATACAACTTACAACGTAATTATGTAGACATGTATTTTTTTAAATGAATCGAACAAACAATATGTGGAACAACAGTTGACATTCACACAGTCATATACATATATATAGAATGTACCCATAATCTTTCATTTGTGATACGGCTAAAAGTCATACAAAATGTGATGTAATAAGAGTACGTTTGAAATAACTTACATGTTATTATTGTAGAATGTTCAGAACTTTACAGACCTGTCTGGAACCATTTAAAGCTGGATGCGAATCGGACTCCACCTTCCAAACAATGACTGCCGGATTTGCCCAACTAGGCCCGATATGCGACGGTATGTCTTTTTCCGTAGGCGCTCGCGTCATGGATAATGTAAATAAAGACTAAAGAGCTATCGAGGAAATTCGAACTATGATCGTGATATTTTCTCCCATTCCATGATGCGGATTTTTTGTTTTCTGTAATCTATTTTACATAATATTTATCAGTATGCTGTTAAAATTATTTCATAAACGTTTAAAAATTGACTTCACCCACCGTGTACTAAAAAGTGTGGTATAAATTTTCAAACGTTTATGAAATTAAATTTTAACAGCATACTAGTATATAATAAGCAAAACAGATTACAAAAAAAAAATAATAAAAAAAAAAATTGAAAATCACCATCATGGAGTGAAAAAAAAGTCACAATCATAGTCCGATTTTCCTCAATAGCTCTATAGTTGTTGTCAGTTCCTTTTTATGCACGTGCAGGTGTACGGGTATTGTTCCACACTAGTGGGCCCCCTTCCAGGTATCTGGCTTGTTGCACGCATGGCAGATCTCACCTCAGATCTTCATTTTTTCCGGTCATGAGGATCGGTAGTAGAGAAATTCCATTCTCATCGATCTTTCTCTGTCAGCTCTCTCCATGATAGCATTGGCCGACCAACTCTACGCATACAATGAACTTGTATATTGAAAGCGCACTTGACTGCATTGCTGGATCTGACAATATGGCCATACCAGCGGAGTCCCCTTTCCCTTAAGATGAGGACGAGGTCATCGATACCAAGCCGTCCCAGCAATTCAATTGAACCTACAGCAGCCATATCTTCAGACTTGATGTTGCAGATCTGTCTTATCATGGCCTTGTCATTGAGCTGTAGGCGATGGAGATTTGGCTTGGTCAGTGCCCAGCATAGCGCTCCGTACAGAAGTGTTATATCCTCGACCACGGGTCTTGCACAACATGTGTCGTGATGTCAGAACCGGTGGCAGCTCCTTGAATTTCTTCCAAGCAGCCTTCACACGCGTAGTGATTGCTAGGTCACAGCCACCAGCTGCGGAAAGCATGTCTCCGAAGTAGCAGAAGGAACCTACGACCTCCAACTTGTCCAGACCAACATGGACATCACTCTGCAGCCTGCCGTCAAGAGGGCGAGCCGTTCCCCTGCATCTTGAGCATCTAAAGTTAGGGTCCACAAAGAAGCGCATGAGTCCACTGCATTTCTTGTGCACCCAGTGCTTGCAGCCATTGCAGAAAATACTATTGCTGCCTACACCTGTACGACAGACAGCACACGGGAAGCTGCCTGAGTCCTGAAGTAGATGAAGACCTGTACTACAGATCATGATCTTGGTTTTGTCCTCATTCACTCTCAATCCTTTCCTTTCCATAGCTTCTTTCCAAGTAAGGAGCCTCTTGACACATCCATCCAATGAGTCAGTAATGATAACCAGGTCATCTGCATACAGATCCTCCCAGGGAACACGGTGCGAAATTCGCTGAAAGAGCCTCGAGCACGATGATGAAAGCAGAGGGCTGAGTACTGACCCCTGATGGACTCCGACCTTCACAGCAAACTCCTCACTGTAGCTGTCACCAACGCGAACACAGCTACGAGCATTGCCATACATACAATGCACCAGACGCACAATCCACTCTTCCACATTTTTGCAGTGCCCACTAGATCATCTTCCAAGTCTTTATTTTTACTATCTAGACCCAAGCGCCTATGCATTTTTCTCTTGTACATCCTAAATCAAAGGCACTGAAACTACTGAATAAGTGTGTAGATTCTGGTATTTAAGAGAAATATTAATTTACTTTGGCATTATTATTGTTACTTACAAAGCATTTCTCAATGTACAGTCCATTACAAATTTGACAAAAGGGAAAAATGGATGCTAGGTCATGTACATGACTGTACGTTTGTGTATAAAAGGTTTTCGTTGAATCCGCTTTCTGTGAAGTTGGGTTTGTCAAGTTTTACTATATACATCGGCCACAGCTAAATCAATGGTCAACGATTAGACTGGTTGCAAGACTGAATTGACATATAACCTCATAAAACATCAGGCTAGAATGGTTCCTTATCTTATCTCAGCGGGAGATAGCAGAAAGGTAGACTTGTTTTCAAAATCAGCTCATAGGTGGTGTGTATCCGGAGACGCGAAAACGAAAGTAGAAAATCTAACTGATGGCAAAAAAGATCGCCGCAGCTATGCTTATATCGCTTTTTTGATAAAACCACGTTATTTATCATCAAATTTATGATACATGAATCGTAGACACGATGCTAAATCATGAATTGGGGGATTCACGTGACTGCAGAAAAATTGAAAACGACAGATATGTCAATTGTCTTTGAATTACATCATTTATTTGTCATTTGAAGTAAAAAATATAACTTGATACAAGAAATAATGACCCAGATGTTTGAGGTACTTCCCAATAACTGAATTGATTATTGCATGTAAATCTATGTGTGAATTTTCCCCCAGGCGAGCGTTCGTTGATGAATTGTCTGCTTATTGATTCTGTGTTGGTCATAGCCATAATTCGTCACTTGTGATTCAGTGTATGTCTCTTGTGTCCCAATTCAGCATTTCAATGATATAAAGCATGCCGATGTAAAGTGTTGCAGTTCATACCCTTATGTATTTTCAAAAATGAAGTTTATTTCTAATATTTACATTCTACTTTCATTTCTGGCGGAATTCTTAGCCATGCAAATAGACGTACTATATTTATCTGTATTAACCTTCAGCTAGGCATCACGAAATATGATTTTATGCATTTATTTACATCTCTGTTAGCATAGTTAAGATGGCAGAATTGATTTATTTAGGTTCGTCTGGTTCTTCTGGTGGTGATGGACAATGTGACATGGTAGGAGTTGGTAAATGTATGGAGGGTGTTCAGTTACCTTCACCTGACACAAAAGATCTGCAGACGGCATGCGCGTAAGTGTAGCAGATGTTTTTATTGAAATGACCCCCCCCCTCTCTCTCTCTGACCAAGTTTATGGACAATAAAAAATGGCCATCTGTAAGTCTTCTGTTGGCCTTTCAACATTTTGCATCTTTTTTAAGAACAACTGAACTCATTTCATCCGAACTGATCACATCGTATCATTAAATACAGGAGATTCAAATTTGTTCATATTAAGAGCCATGTCCTCGTTCTAGTGGAGATGATTCAGAAAAAAGTGACAATAGGGTGGTGTGTTTGATGATTTTCTTTGCAAGAACTACAATGGGTGGGGTGGTCACGATTTTTCAAAGGAATGGTCCGAGAAACTCCTCGAAAATCTTGTCAAGAAGTAGAAGGGTCCAAGATATCAAAATGATTTGTTAGCATCCTTTCAATATATTTACACCGTGATTCATGGGGATAGAATGGGGCCGCATGATGGGTTCAAATTGTTACAGAAAATTCATTGAAAATATCCTCATTAAGAACCGAATTGGTACAATATGTTAAATTTAAATGCAAACATCCTCATTTTGTTTAAGGGGGGGGGAGTAGGGTTCCACCCGTATAAATAACTTTTTGGGGAAAGAAAACTTAACATTTTCTTCTTCTTAAGAACCACGATGGTACAATCTATAAACTTGATAAACACAGGTTTTGTTTGTATAGAATAGAATAAGTATAAGAATTCAAGTTGCTTTGGCTAGGTTGGGGGTAACAGTGGGGTTTAAAGATGTACATATACATAGCGTCGGATCTAGACTAATAGAAGGTACGGGGTGAAATAAATAAGGATATAAAAATACACTAAGAATGACCAACTGAAATAATCGAATCTGATGTCTTTTCTAAGATTTTATCTAGCGTTAGATTTAGTTAGCTCAGTTCAACCTTGAGGCTCGTTCCGATCAGACTTTTGTATTGCACCATATTACACTCGATCATTTCAATATGTAGACGTTTTGCTTGTTATCAGCTGTTGTAGTTTGATTTTAGTGTTAGTTTGCATTTTTATTAGTTTTCATTTTTATGTAAATATTCCATTGTTCTGAAGAAGGGACAGGTTGTCCTGAAAATTTGACAATTCGATATTGCTAGAAACGATGAACGGTATGTGAACAGTCTGCACGGTTTGCAAGAAACGGCATGCTTTGATTTTTCCGGCATTATTCGATTCTTCCTGGGATGGTTTATACATGAAATAATATCAATACAGTAATAATGTTTTTAATTCTTTATTTAAAAAGTTGAGAAATAAATCATTATGACCAATTTTGTAAGGATTATTCATGTCCGATGTGGTAAATTGCTCTATTTTAATCATCAATGAGTACACAAAAGCAAATGAATATAATAAATCAAAACTTTCATTTTACTTATTCAAAATTCACTGACTTATTAAGGCAGGTGACAAAACACATCGAAAAATAAATCTAAATGAATATTTTAACTTCGTAAATAGAAGAAAAAGGATTGAAAAATTAAATAGTCACGGAATGCTGATTAATTCGACTTGCATAATAATTGATTATATTTATTCTCTATTAGATTAATTCAAACTGAAAATCAAATTGGTTGCGACTGTTTTGTTATATTCTAGTACACATTCAAGGAAAAAATCAGCTGAAAGACAGAAATTGAATAAGATATACATTTCTATGTAGTATATATGACAACAGACAAAATAAAAGAAGAAAAAAAAACAATCTCGTCAGGCATGCGCAAGACTGAAACATAATTCCGGGATGGAGAAGGAGGGCAATAACACTGGCTAGTAGACACGAATTTGTCACCTTGGATCAGAAGGAAAAATACAATAAAAATATATTAGATAACTAAATTAAATAGATATGAAAATAATAATGAGACTAACTAATTATCAAAAGTAAACCAACAGATTTCTAGTATTTGGAATCGAGATTTCATTCAGCTACACTCTAACATTAGATTAATGAAAATAATAATGACTAACTAATTATCAAAAGTAAACCAACAGATTTCTAGTATTTGGAATCGAGATTTCATTCAGATACACTCTAACATTAGATTAATGAAAATAATAATGACTAACTAATTATCAAAAGTAAACCAACAGATTTCTAGTATTTCGATCCGAGATTTCATTCAGAATTACAACTACACTCTAACATTAGATAGATAAAAATGATTCGAGCAATATCTGTCCGCTTAATTTGTCTAGGAATTTTGTACATTATAGATGTCGGACACGGTATTGGGGCTTGAGTTGTAATGTCGAGAAAGTGTCAAAGGAAACCTAATTCCTTAATCTAACAATAGCAATTTGACGTCAAATACATTTGAGTTTTAAACAATGACTAGATATTGATATCACTGATATGTTGTTTGTAATTTAGATCGGCAAGTTCTTATGGACATCAAATCAAGATTCATGTAATTATTTAGAATTTTGCATTCATTTAGAGACGTCTAAAATTAATATCTCGTCACCCAGAGAGACAGCTGTGTACTCGGATGGGGGCGAGATTCAATGATTGCGAAATTAAAGTCTCGCGAAAAGTAATGGATTTATGATTATTGAAGAGTACAGAGACAATGCAGGATTTTCACCAGGTTTCTTTTAACCCAGGTGTAATACCTGCTGCATTGTTTATTTTCATGAACCATTAACCAAAGGAGTTGCAAAACATGTTAGGCCTAATGAAGATGAATTGTTCTCATAAATAACTCCAAATGTCATTTAAGTCGATGTGAAATCCTTCGTATCAAAACTTTTAAGAACGTTAATATCTTATTTTAATATGAAAAAAGTTTGAGGTCAGTTATTCAAATTAATATGTCACAAATGACCCAGAGTAATTTCAAGGGATTACCCACACGATTTTACATAGGAAACATACAACTCAATGTGTCATTCCTATCTAATTTTTAAAAATATTAATTAGAATCCAAACGTAAGCAATGGGAACAGATACTAAAAATTATATTTCGTATTTCACATTTTACACTAATTCAATAAAATATCAGGCTTAATAATTACAAAGAGAGTGTAATATCACAGGAATTACCAAGAGAGTATAATATTACAGGAATTACAAAGAGAGTGTAATATCACAGGAATTACCAAGAGAGTGTGATATCACAGGAATTAGAAAGAGAGTGTAATATCACAGGAATTAGAAAGAGAGTGTGATATCACAGGAATTACCAAGAGAGTGTAATATCACAGTATTTTATGAAAAGAGAGAGTAATATCACAGTAATTATAAAGAGAGTGTAATATCACAGTAATTATAAAGAGAGAGTAATATTACAGTAATTATAAAGAGAGAGTAATATCACAGGAATTATAAAGAGAGAGAGTAATATCACAGTAATTATAAAGAGAGTGTAATATCACAGTAATTATAAAGAGAGAGTAATATCACAGTAATTATAAAGAGAGTGTAATATCACAGTAATTATAAAGAGAGTGTAATATCACAGTAATTATAAAGAGAGAGTAATATTACAGTAATTATAAAGAGAGAGTAATATCACAGGAATTATAAAGAGAGAGAGTAATATCACAGGAATTACAAAGAGTGTGTGATATCACAGGAATTACCAAGAGAGTGTAATATCACAGTATTTTATGAAAAGAGAGAGTAATATCACAGTAATTATAAAGAGAGTGTAATATCACAGTAATTATAAAGAGAGAGTAATATTACAGTAATTATAAAGAGAGAGTAATATCACAGGAATTATAAAGAGAGAGAGTAATATCACAGGAATTACAAAGAGTGTGTGATATCACAGGAATAATAAAGAGAGTGTGATATTACAGGAATAATAAAGAGAGTGTGATATTACAGGAATTATAAAGAGAGTGTAATATCACAGGAATTACAAAGAGAGTGTGATATCACAGGAATTACCAAGAGAGTGTAATATCACAGTATTTTATGAAAAGAGAGAGTAATATCACAGTAATTATAAAGAGAGTGTAATATCACAGTAATTATAAAGAGAGAGTAATATTACAGTAATTATAAAGAGAGAGTAATATCACAGGAATTATAAAGAGAGAGAGTAATATCACAGGAATTACAAAGAGTGTGTGATATCACAGGAATAATAAAGAGAGTGTGATATTACAGGAATAATAAAGAGAGTGTGATATTACAGGAATAATAAAGAGAGTGTGATATCACAGGAATAATAAAGAGAGTGTGATATTACAGGAATTATAAAGAGAGTTTAATATCACAGGAATTAGAAAGAGAGTGTAATATCACAGGAATTAGAAAGAGAGTGTAATATCACAGGAATTACAAAGAGAGTGTAATATCACATGAATTACCAAGAGAGTGTAATATCACAGTATTTTATGAAAAGAGAGAGTAATATCACAGTAATTATAAAGAGAGTGTAATATCACAGTAATTATAAAGAGAGAGTAATATTACAGTAATTATAAAGAGAGAGTAATATCACAGTAATTATAAAGAGAGTGTAATATCACAGTAATTATAAAGAGAGAGTAATATTACAGTAATTATAAAGAGAGAGTAATATCACAGGAATTATAAAGAGAGAGAGAGTAATATCACAGGAATTACAAAGAGTGTGTGATATCACAGGAATAATAAAGAGAGTGTGATATTACAGGAATAATAAAGAGAGTGTGATATTACAGGAATAATAAAGAGAGTGTGATATCACAGGAATAATAAAGAGAGTGTGATATCACAGGAATAATAAAGAGAGTGTGATATTACAGGAATTATAAAGAGAGTGTAATATCACAGGAATTACAAAGAGAGTGTGATATCACAGGAATAATAAAGAGAGTGTGATATCACAAGAATTACAAAAAGAGTATAGTATCACAGAAATTATAAAGAGAGAGAGTTTAATGTCGCAGTTACATGTATATCAGTCAGTCTTATCCTATTTATATACAGTAATCATTCAATACATTTTTCAGGTTTGCAATTAAATTGATCTCGAACGTAACGGATATAATTTTTTATTTAAATGTTTGTGCCATTGTCTTTCAATATTTCATGGATTATGAAATCATTTTTGAGGATTGTCCTTGTTTAGATCAAGCTGTTATGAAGCATTAAACTTACTTAATGGTGTTGAGTTTATTGAGCAACCTAACAAGTGCCCGTTTAGAAATTTGTTTAGATGAGCGGATTATTGTCTTTCTCACGATCCTCAGCACTTTCCTGACCAGGACAGTGAACTCAATACTATTGTTACGGTGTAATCGGTTACACTTCAGATTGTGTTTATATCAGACACCGGGGTTTACAGAGACTCTGTCTCTGAAACTTTTCGTTTGAACTTTAGGCCGTGATGGAATATTAAATACATATTTTGGAAAGAAAAATAGCTATGGTGTATAAAAGAATATGGTGTTCAAATACAATGACTGTTTTATTAGGTCACCTGAATTCATTCAGGTGACCTATTGCTATCTGTTTTTGTCCGTCGTCGTGCGTCGTGCGTTAACATTTGAACATTTTCAGCTTCTTCTCTGAAACCCCTGAACCAATTTCAACCAATTTTGGCATATAGCATCTGTGGGTGGAGGGGAACAAAAATTGTGAAATTCGTGGTCCCTGCCACCCTGGGGCCTGAGGGGTGGGGCAAAAACCATCAAAATGAGTGTAATTTAAAAAAAATCTTCTTCTTTACTCCTGGACATCAAGAAGCCAAACTGTGGGCATAATTATAATGAGCGTTGAGCCCTCTACCAAAATTGTGAAATTCATGGCCCCTGGGACAGGGGTTCTTGTGTTAGGGTGGGGCTCTATTGGTCATATAGTGAAAATGTAGAAATTCTTTGAAAATCTTCTCTGTCTCTGGGTATTAAGTAGACAAACTAATAGCATGGTAATGATGAGCAAGGATACCTCTTTGTACCCCCCGCAACAAGTTGTGGGGGGGGGGTATACTGGAATCGGGTTGTCCGTCTGTCCGTCCGTCCGTCCGTCTGTAGACGCAATGGTTTCCGGGCTCTAAAGCATTATCCTTTCCACCTACCGTCACCATATCATATATATGGACTACCCATGGGATGAAGATGTTCCCTATCGATTTTGGGGTCAAAAGGTCAAAGGTCAAGCACACTGGACATCGAAGTAGCAATATGGTTTCCGGGCTCTAAAGTGTTATCCTTTCCACCTACAGTCACCATATCATACATATGGACTACCCATGGGATGAAGATGTTCCCTATTGATTTTGGGGTCAAAAGGTCAAAGGTCAAGCGCACTGGACATTGAAGTAGCAATATGGTTTCCGGGCTCTAAAGCGTTATCCTTTCCACCTACAGTCACCATATCATATATATGGACTACCCATGGGATGAAGATGATCCCTATCGATTTTGGGGTCAAAAGGTCAAAGGTCACGCGCACTGGACATTGAAGTAGCAATATGGTTTCCGGGCTCTAAAGCATTATCCTTTCCACCTACAGTCACCATATCATATATATGGACTACCCATGGGATGAAGATGATCCCTATCGATTTTGGGGTCAAAAGGTCAAAGGTCACGCGCACTGGACATTGAAGTAGCAATATAGTTTCCGGGCTCTAAAGCGTTATCCTTTCCACCTACAGTCACCATATCTTATATATGGACTACCCATGGGATGAAGATGATCCCTATCGATTTTGGGGTCAAAAGGTCAAAGGTCACGCGCACTGGACATCGAAGTAGCAACACTCAGAAAAGAGGTAGTTTATACCTATTACCAACACCCTTTGGGAGATTGGGGTAAGCGGGGGGTATTCTTAGTGAGCATTGCTCACAGTACCTCTTGTTAAAAATTGTGAAATTCATGGTCCCTGGATCAGGGGTTCTGGTGCTAGGGTGGGGCTCTATAAGTCATATAGTGAAAATGCATTATTTCTTTGAAAATCTTCTTCTCTGTCCTTGGGTACTAAGTAGACAAACCAATAGCATGGTTATGATGAGCAAGGATGCCTCTTTCAAAATTGTGAAATTCATGGCCCCTGGGTTAGGGGTTCTGGTATTAGGGTGGGGCCCTATTGATCATATAGTGAAAATGCATTTTATTTCTTTGAAAATCTTCTCCTCTGCTGCTGGGTATTAAGTAGACAAACTAATAGTATGATAATGATGATCAAGGATGCTTCTTTCAAAACTGAAATTTATGGCCCCTGGGTCAGGGGTTCTGGTGCAAAGGCGGGGCTGACCACATAGCTATTCAATGTTTCTTCCATCCAAAAGTAAAATTCTTATATTTAAACACAAACCTAATTCAAACATTGGAAGGTTGTTACATGATACTCAGGTGACCTATAAGGCCCCTGGGCCTCTTGTTCAATTCCTTTTCTTAAAAATGATTATGTGAACGGTTTTAGATTCAGTTAAGTCTCGAGCAGGAGAAGAAGAACAATGAGTGGTTGAACACGTGCTTGTATTTTATTTTTTTTAAAAATAGAAATTGCATAATCACTCTTTACTATCGTAACTTTTCACACATAACTACTGGTGACAGACTATTGAAACGTTGAAAGTACAGCTTATTATAGTCCTTGACTAGTTTTGGTGACTAAACTCACAATATAAAGAAATAAAAATACTACTACTAAATAAGAATGTACACTAGTAAGTACGTTGAAAGATCACGATAATGGCATCTCAGAGTCATAATATGTCATTCATTTACCAGAGGGTTCGTCACGCATACTTCACTTGCACCGCTGTCGGCACCTGGAAAATAGTTAGAGGACTATTACATGGCAATTTATTGTTGAAAAATATTGACTCACTGCCTTTATAGGGGTCTGTTTTAGTTACAATTTAAGATGTTTTTCAAGAGATCATTGACCGCTGGCTAGAAAACGATCTAGGTAGCTAAGTGGTTTCCGAAAGTTCCGTGTTCGATTGTCAATTCTGTCATTGCGTCAAACTTAAGACGTCTAAGATCGGTAGTGATCGTTCCTTCGCCAAACGTCCGGCATTTAAAGTGAAAGTCACGAGTTTTCCCGATCGATGTGACCTTAACAACGTAGGTCTCATGTGATGGACAGACTCCGGGTAGGCGATAGGATGAAGAACACTTCCTTGAGGATCATGCATTATACTAAGTGAAAATTTGTGGCCATTCATTTAGAGCTGATGAACTTCTCTATATGAATGAACAATTCTGAAATGGAACGTGAAACAAGTATAAACAAATAAAAACACCATTTATCATTGATACCATAACTTGATATTGAAGTTCACCATGGGATTTGACCTACTTTCCAATGTCTTGACTATTGCAAAATAGCGACTTTTGACGCCAGCATACTTCATGAAGCACGTTATATTAATTCTTTTTATGTACTTTCTACTTTCATTCTGTCAGAATTCCTAGTGTCTAGAATAGACAAACTATATTTATGCGTATGTTTAAACGACAACGCATTGATGAGAAAATGACTATCATTACAAATTGTAGAGAATGTAAAGCAAAAACCCATTGGAAATGTAAATCAGAAACCACTGGGGAAAATTCATCATTATTACCACAAAGTATTTTTGGATAAATTTGGGTTTCAAGTTTTTAGGTCTCCTGAGTCACTGAAGTTACCTATGAAATCAAGTGCACACAAACTACGACATCAAGTACACACGAACCATGAGATCAAGTGCACACAAACCATGACGTCAAATACACACAAACCATGAGATCAAGTGCACACAAACAACGACATCAAGTGCCAACAAACCATGACTTCAAATACACACAAACCATGACGCCAAGTGCACACAAACCATGACGTCAATTCCACACAAACTATGAAATCAAGTGCACACAAACCATGACATCAAGTGCACTTAAACCATGACGTCAAGTGCACATAAACCATGACGTTAATTGCACACAAACTATGACGTCAAGTGCACACAAACCATGACGTCAAGTATACACAAACACTAACATCAAGTACACACAATCCATGTCATCAAGTGCAAACAAATCATGACCTTTAGTCCACACAAACCATAACGTCAAGTGCACACAAACCATGACGTCAAGTACACAGAAACCATGAAATCAAGTGTACAAAACACCACGACATGAAGTACACACAAACCACAACATCAAGTGCACACAAACCACGACATCATGTACACACAAACCACGACATCAAGTCCACACAAACCATGACACCAAGCGCACACAAACAATGACTTCAAGTGCACACAAACCACGCCATCAAGTAAAATCGGAACTCCTCGAATGTCCCGCGCACTCGCCAAGTGCAAACAAACCATGACCTTTAGTCCACACAAACCATGACATCAATTGCACACAAACCAAGACGTCAAGTACACACAAACCCTGACATCAAGTGTACACAAACAATGACATCAAGTGCACACAAACCATGGCGACAGTACATACAAACCACGACATCAAGTGCACACAAACCATGACGTCAAGTGCACAAAAACCATAACGTCAAGTGCACACAAACCAGAAGATGAAGATGCTTCACAGGTAGCTTTGTTATCAAGAGAAGAACCCTATCGAATTTGGGGCCAAAAAGTCAAAGACACATGGCTATGGAATGTCATACAAAAAGCTTTTAAACTATCTACAGGCCACATGTTTTGCTGGATTGATTTGATACTTCTCATGTAGTTTGTTTCAAGAGAGGAAGAACCCCGTTGAATATGGGATGACTAGATCAAAGTTCAAGGTCATTATGGGAGTTTATAGAAAAAGTTGAGAGACACTCATTGCAAGGGGATAAGCCCTACCTTGCAGAGCTTTTCTTTCTATAAACACAAAACTTTGATCCAGTGAAAATGAATGATTGAGAAGTATAATGTGTACAGCAGTGTTTTTCTCTCGTTACAGATCGTTTAATGAGGTACTAACGTGTATTAAGCGATATGAAAGTGATTGTGCATCACTACAGGCCTTCCAGCAAGCCAAAGGAGTTATTGACGCTGTAGCACCATATTGTGCCGGTAAGATATCTTGTCTCATTCATGAAATAACAAAATATTGAATATCATATATATATATATATATATATATATATATATATATCAGGCAGAGTGCTGTGAAGTAATTTGTGTCTGAAACAATTACAGGTGGTGCAGCCTGCAATTCAATGAAATGCTTTACCGATGCTGGACTTGACATCAGTAGCAATAGTATGCCCAACATCACCTGGTAAAATTTTCAATACTGCTTTTTATTATATTTTGCTGTTTTGGATCAATATGACCTAATAAAACACGAAGAATGTGCATGAGACCTAGAAATTTACAACGGGCATTTGTTTTCAGTGATGTTATCCAACAAGTAAAGACCTGTATGGACTTGCTGAGCACTGCATGCGAAGGAAACGCATTATACCCAACTCTTGTCCAGGCTATTCAGAAAGGAGAACAGGCTTGCAGTCAGAAAGGTAAGGAAATGCATTATACCCAACTCTCGTCCAGTCTTTTGAGACAGTAGAGAAGGCCTGCAGTCAGAAAGGTCCCCAATGTAACAACAGCCAGCAGTCTTACGAGTGTATCGAAACATTCAGTACATAGATTACGAAGTTCAAGGACATACAATTCCCAAATAATTTTTGCGCTGAAATTTTATAAAACTCTTTGTAAATGTTTTAATGTTTTTAAAACTATATTTTAAATCCTTGAAATTTTCATATAAAACCACCATTATTTTTGCATTAATCACATTTTAATCACCGGCATTTACAGGTTTTCCAGAATCAATACACGAATACTTGCGAAGAGAAGTCGATCAAGGCTCTCGACTTCTCTAAAGAGAATGCCTTTAACATGAAAATTTAAGTCTAAATCATAAAAGCAAGCTCAGGATTCTGGAGAAAAGTATATATTATACAAATATAGCCCTTTCTGACATGAGATCGATCCATAGATATATCGACTTCACAGAAAAGCATATCTACCGAGCACGAATGCTTGACAAAATTAGGGAACATCAATTGCATTTTTTCTCTGTTTTTAACTTAGAGATTAAAAAACATACTAAGCTGTTTTAATTTCAGTGTGGGTTCTTTATACTGATAGAGTAATTTTATGAAACATGTAATGAATAGACCATCTTCCCATTTCAGGAAATTATAACAATTTATTAATAAATTCAATTCCCTAATCTATTATTAAAAAGTACAGGTCAATACGAGTTTTTTTATGTTTATAATTAGAAAGACCGGAAAAAGAATTTGATTGGTTGGAATGACATACGTCAGCGAATCACATTCATTGTTGCATGTAGCAAAATTTCCCTAATACTAGTATATTATTAGAAAGTACAGGTCAATCAGAGGTTTTTTTTAAAATGTTTATAATTAGAAAGACCCAGTCAATCCGCATTTCTATACTATGACACGTGATATCAAACGAACCAATGGTGAAGTGCATTACCATACATAAAAATAATAGTAAGATTTATCTATTGTAAATTTAACATCTTGCCTTCAGTGAAAAGTGGAGATAACGAACAGTGATCAATATCATAACACCTAGCTATAAGGAACATAAAATAAAGAGTTGGGCAAGCATGGTGAGATCAAGTACCTAGGAGTGGTACGCATCCCCTGTCGACGGGTCACACCCGCCGTGCACCTTAAGACTTGATCAGGTAAACGGAGTTATCTGTAGTCGAAATTAGTGTGCCAAGAACGGCCTAACAATCGGTTTGAAACATATCAGGCAGATTTGACCAAATGATAGATTGTATGTGCAAACTAGATAATAACTTGTTTGTCAGTTGCCTACCTCTCGATTTAATAACTGATTATACATAGAACAAGGTCTTTCGTATCGAATCAGCTGAGATATATTAACGTCATATGCAGGTGATAATGGAATATTGCTACATAAATATGGGAAGTTCACGGTGGAGAAATAATCCCGTTTGTCATAATGTTGCCAGTTTATGAAAAGTTTAAACTTTATTTTACCACGATTAACAAATAAGTTCTACAACTTCTATTAATGTTTCTTGTCGGATCAGATGTTGTCGTGAAGGGTTATTGATGTGGGAGGAAAATGGAGTACCCGGAGGAAACCCATGTGTCCAAATGGGCGACCACAATACCCTATCACACAGTAGTTGTCAGTGTAGACATAGGAGTTGTCAGTTTGCCGTTAATATCCACATCTAAGTACGAATCAGATGTGGAGGACTCTGTGGTTTCTTTTATGTCGAGTTCACAGGGATATATCGTATCGATATTCTAGTATGTTCAAATGAAGGTCACCTTTCTCGAAGGGGAGATAATAGTGAAATAGCGAAAGTACACTAACAAATAAATATCTTTTCCCGAACCAGTGTGCCAATTTCAACAAATCTTTGCCAAAATCTTGCCTAGGTGAAGGGAATTCAAGTTTGTGCAAATGAAGGGTCATGCTCCCTTAAAGGGGGAGGGGATGATGAAAATGCAAAAATAGGATGGGATGATTTAAAAACTTCTCAAGAATCATTTTGCCAGAAAAGTTGAAATCTATATGAAAGCTTCTTAACATAGTGCAGTTTCAAGCTGTTGAAATCATGTACCCCCAGGAGTAGGGTGGAGCAACAATAGGGATCAAATTTTAGATGCGAAGATTTAGGGAAAACTTTTAAAATCTTCTCAAAACCCACAGGGTCAGAAAAATTGAAAGTTTTCTGAAAGCTACCTGATATAGTGCAGATTCAAGTTTGTTAAAAGCATGTATCTCTGGGATAGAGTGAGGCCACAATAGGGGATCAAAGTGTTATATGCTGATACATGTACATGTATATATAGAAAGTATTTTAAAATATATCTTGAACTATTTAAACTAGAGCTTTCATATTTCATTTAAACATTGCTTACGGCAAGACCTTTCATTTGATCCAATTATGTGTTTTCTTGACCTGGAAGTTGACTTACTTTTAATAAAATTCTCAATATGTCCTGAACTATCTAAGATACATTTTTCACAATTTGTATATAAACTTCTGGTTGGGAGACCTTTCATTTCATATCATGCTATTTGACATTGTGACGTTGAACTCTGAGTTTGACCTACTTTTAAGAAAACCTAACCTATTAAGTATATCAGGAACTATTTTAGGTAGGACTTTCATATTCTGTATAGAAATGTTTATGTAAGACATTGTGACATAATGGTGTTTGATCTTTTAACATTGGAGTTTGACCTACTGTAAGAAAGACCAGACCTATTTAATATCTCATGAACTATTTAAGGTAGGGCTTTCGTGTTTTGTACATAGATTCTATATGACAAAACCTTGTTATACTGTGACATTTAACAACGGCAGAACCAAGGTGGCTCACACCTGCCGTGAGCCCCATATCTTGATCAGGTAGACGGAGTTACCCATAGTCAAAATCGCTGTGCCACGAACGGCCTAACGATGGGTATGAAACAATTCAGACAGCATTTGACCCAATGGTAGGTTTTATTGGCAAAGTAGATCGTTGTAACGACCATAGAATTTGCGAAATGCTGACTTTAAACGAGACTGGTGGAACCCCTGCACCATCAACTTGTTTGTCAGTGGCCTGCTTCCATTTGAAAACAGACTATAATAAGAACAATATCTCTTGTTTGTATTTATTTTTTTTTATTCTGGAACATGACATAAAATTCCCAATGCTAAGAGCCGAAACCCAGATGTTTGGATCACGTGACTCGTACATCATATAAACTATGACCAATCTCCAAAGATGCTGATGGGTTACTATTTTGATTTTACAATATGATTTCAATTTTAGAAATAAAAAAAAAACCACAAGGTGCAAAGTAGGTACCCGACCTTATATAAATTCCAGGATAAATTTTATTAAATTTGTAGTATACTATTGAGATTAGTGTATGTAGTACCTTTTGTACATGCACATATGTACTATTAGCCAGATACTATGTGTGCATCCTATGTCTTTATTTTTGTGGTTACAATTAATAGTACGAAGATACTTTAATTTGATGTTAAGCTCTGGATGTGCATGCGTAAAAGCGTATTCTTGGATTAACTGCGTTAATTCACTGAAGGTTATTCTGTTGTGTTTTGTTTTAGTTTGTGATTTCCAGGCCTGTAACATCGATCACACTTTCCCAATCGGTGTTCCCAGTAAAATGGAATACGAGAGAGGATGCACGTGAGTGGCAAATATTTCAGCTCCTAATATATTACAGCTTTATTAATTCAGTAAAAGATGGTTACAGGGATCCTCAATAACCAGAGTAAAACAGTTTGTTATATCCCAGCTTCATTATATCCAATATAATTTTCGTTATTTTTCTTTCATAGGTGAATGAATATCACTTTGCAATAAGATTGAATACGTTTTAAGTGTGTTCGTTATAAGTGTGTTTTACTGTAATAAGCGAATCTTTAATTCACAAATAGGAAACCAATATAGAACATTCAACATCTCAAACAACAGTATGAAACAACGAAAAAACCCAGTTTATGTAATCATCCAATAACAGGAAGAATGAAAGGTGAAGATAACGAACAGTCATCAATCCCATAACTCCTATAAGCAATACAAAATAGATAGTTGGGCAAACACGGACCCCTGGACACACCAGAGGTGTTTCCTTCCAATCTATCGTATGGATCCCCTGTTGATCGGTCACGCCTGTCGTGAGCCCCATATCCTGATCAGGCAAACGGAGTTATCCGTAGTCAAAATCAGTGTGCCAAGAACGGCCTTACAATCGTTATGAAACATGTCAGACAGCATTTGACCCAATGATAGATTGCATTGACGAACTTGATCGTTATAACGACCATAGAATTTGTGATATGCTGACTTCAATCGAGACTGTTGAAATCCCTGTACCATCAACTTGTTTGTCAGTAGCTTGCCTCGATTTGAAAACTGACCATACGCAGAACAAGCTCTAGCGTATCGAATCAGTTGAGAGATAAAAACACCATATGCAGGTGATAATGGAATATTGCTACATAAATATGGGAAGTTGACAATGAAGAAGCTGAAATCTTCCCGTTTGAATATAGAACAATAGATGTTGTAAACAACAACATAGCAAAATAGATACAAAAACAAATGGATAAATAAAGGTAACAGTTCAGTGAACACCGGAGAGTAGATACAAAAACAAAATAGATTAATAAAGCTAACATAGTTCAGTGAACACCGGAGAGTAGATACAAAAACAAAATAGATTAATAAAGCTAACATAGTTCAGTGAACACCGGAGAGTAGATACAAAAACAAGATAGATTAATAAAGATAGAATAGTTCATTGAACATAGTAGATACAAAAACAAAATAGATTAATAAAGATATCGTAGTTCAGTGAACATAGGAAAGTAGATACAAAAACAAGATAGATTAATAAAGATAGCATAGTTCATTGAACATAGTAGATACGAAAACAAAATAGATTATTAAAGATAGCATAGTTCAGTGAACATAGGAAAGTAGATAAAAAAACAAAACAAAATAGATTAATAAAGATAACAATTCAGTGAACACCGGAATGTAGATACAAAAACAAGATAGATTAATAAAGATAGCAGAGTCCAGTGAGGATAAAAAACCAACAACATATGATAGAAAGGATAAGAAACAACAACAACACAGGGCAATACACATAGAGCTATTTTAGAACAACAAACATTAAAAAATAGCAATAGACCTAAAACCATACTGCACACAATAACATACAAGACAATCAAAAAACGTCAGAGGACAATAAACATATAAAACAAAACATAGGACAATTAACATAATATGTTGTACGGTGTGACCGTTGAGACGAGCGAAGCCCACTAAGATCTTGCAACACGACTTTTATCCGCCTCTTCATTTAACGCGGGAAATATAGCGCGTTTGGTGTAAACAGTTACAAATTGTGACGTCATATTAGCTGCAATGTTTTTTCTTCTCTCAAACCAAGCAAAAACAAAACGTTTGAAGCTATGAGAAAGCTTGTCTGGAATTTAAAAACGTTAATTGTACTTTCCAAACAATCTAGTTATTTTAATGACAGGATTGTCAATGAAGTATACCGCAGTGACTGCGACATTTTTCCGGAGGCATTATGGGTAGTCCCCATCATTTTTCAGCTGATGAAGAGCAAACCACGTGACTTAATTGCGTAATCATTGGAGCGAGCTCGTCGCGTCGCTTCGCGACGCGAGCTTAGTTCGCTATAAAACCAAAACATAGGACAATTAACATATGAAACCAAAACATAGGGAAATTAACATATAATAAAAAAACATAGGACAATTAATATATAAAACAAAACATAGGACAATTAACATATAAAACAAAAACATAGGACAATTAAAATATAAAACAAAACATAGGACAATTAACATATAAAACCAAAACATAACACAATTAACATATAAAACAAAACATAGGACAATTAACATATAAAACAAAAACATAGGACAATTAAAATATAAAACAAAACATAGGACAATTAACATATAAAACCAAAACATAACACAATTAACATATAAAACAAAACATAGGACAATTAACATATAAAACAAAACATATAACAATTAACATATAAAACCAAAACATAGCACAATTAACATATAAAACCAAAACATAACACAATTAACATATAAAACAAAAGGATAGGACTATTAACATATAAAACACAAACATAGGACAATTAACATATAAAACACAAACATAGCACAATTAACATATAAAACAAAAACATAGGACAATTAACATATAAAACCAAAACATAACACAATTAACATATAAAACAAAAGGATAGGACTATTAACATATAAAACACAAACATAGGACAATTAACATATAAAACAAAACATAGCACAATTAACATATAAAACAAAACATAGGACAATTAACATATAAAACAAAAACATTGGACAATTAACATATAAAACACAAACATAGGACAATTAACATATAAAACAAAACATAGGACAATTAACATATAAAACACAAACCTAGGACAATTAACATATGAAACAAAAACCAAGGACAATTAACATATAAAACACAAACATAGGACAATTAACATATAAAACCAAAACATAGCAAAATTAACATATAAAACAAAACATAGGACAATTAACATATAAAACAAAACATATAACAATTAACATATAAAACCAAAACATATAACAATTAACATATAAAACCAAAACATAGCACAATTAACATATAAAACAAAACATATAACAATTAACATATAAAACCAAAACATAGCACAATTAACATATAAAACCAAAACATAACACAATTAACATATAAAACAAAAGGATAGGACTATTAACATATAAAACACAAACATAGGACAATTAACATATAAAACAAAACATAGCACAATTAACATATAAAACAAAACATAGGACAATTAACATATAAAACAAAAACATTGGACAATTAACATATAAAACACAAACATAGGACAATTAACATATAAAACAAAACATAGGATAATTAACATATAAAACACAAACATAGGACAATTAACATATAAAACAAAACATAGGACAATTAACATATAAAACAAAACATAGGACAATTAACATATAAAACACAAACATAGGACAATTAACATATAAAACAAAACATAGGACAATTAATATATAAAACAAAACATAGGACAATTAACATATAAAACAAAAACATAGGACAATTAACATATGAAACAAAACATAGGACAATTAACATATAAAACAAAACATATAACAATTAACATATAAAACCAAAACATAGCACAATTAACATATAAAACCAAAACATAACACAATTAACATATAAAACAAAAGGATAGGACTATTAACATATAAAACACAAACATAGGACAATTAACATATAAAACAAAACATAGCACAATTAACATATAAAACAAAACATAGGACAATTAACATATAAAACAAAAACATTGGACAATTAACATATAAAACACAAACATAGGACAATTAACATATAAAACAAAACATAGGACAATTAACATATAAAACACAAACATAGGACAATTAACATATGAAACAAAAACCAAGGACAATTAACATATAAAACACAAACATAGGACAATTAACATATAAAACACAAACATAGGACAATTAACATATAAAACAAAACAAGTTAATAAACATATAACAACATATGATGATCAATGTTGAAGACATAGAATAACATACAAACAAGATATATAGAGGATATCTATGTTGCGTGTTTTGATATTTGGTTTATCCAACGAGTTGATAGGGTGTATTTATTCGCGAGGCTTGCCGAGAGAATAAACACGCCATATCAACGAGAATACGCAATTATAGATGTGCTATTTAATATACAAAACAAAAACAGGACAATTAATAACAATATAACACCAATCAAAATTACATCAATAAACAACATTACATCAATCAACAATATTACATCAATCAACAACAGCAAATTCAATAATTCAACAACCCTACGTATGTTTATTGATAATGAATGTTACATAATGTATTGCAGTACAATGAACAATGCTATCGCTTGTTTGAAAACTAAATGTCCTGGAGACAAAATGGTGGAAAGCGTGAGTATGGGATACGACAAGTTCTGCAAGGACTCCAGTATCAAGACAGGTTGGTTCCTCCGTGTTTCTACTGTTAAAGTTAATATAGACAGGTTCATACGTCTGTGTGTGTACTGTCAAAGTCAATACAGTACAGAGGACAGGTTAATGATTCAGTATTATTACTGAGAAAGTCAATGTAGACAGGTTGATACCTCAGTATTATTACCGAAAAAGATACAGGTTAATACCTCAGTATTATTACTGACAAAATTAATATAGTATTAGACATGTTAATACCTAAGTATTTTTACTGACAGTATTATTACTGACAAAGTCAATATAGACAGGTTAATATCTCAGTATTGTTACTGACAAATCAATATAGACAGGTTAATACCTCAGTATTATTACTGACAAAGTCAATATAGACAGGTTAATACCTCAGTATTATTACTGACAAAGTCAATATAGACAGGTTAATACAGTATAATCTGTCTAAACCGGCTATGTGTGGTTCCAAAGAAATTGGCCGGTTTGCACAGAGTCCGGAGTACAGAATGTTGACAATAATGAGAGTTGCTTCCCTTGTATTCACTATCTATGCATACGTGTGTAATGATTGCTAACGTTTTAATATATCACAAAAGAATTCAAAATGTAAAAATAGAAATGTCAGTGTTTTATTGTCGTGCTCATTTGAAAAAGTTTCAATTTTTATTAAACAGTTTAAAATCTGGGAATTATTCGCGCAATTTTCTGTTGGTAAATTGTCGATTTCGTCTACACCATCGCCGTTATCAAGTGCTACATTATGTACGTTCGTCAAGTTTGTGTTGTGTTCGTTTAAAATTTGTCTTTCCCAGCTTTCATTGTAAATGTATCGCTTTCAACTGTCTCAATTTGTGAAACGGAAACTAATGCAATGCCGAGTGATCGACCGGACATGGCGAGTTGTGCTAACTAACTGCATATCATCACTGTCTGACTCGCCGTAGAGCTCCGAGAAGTCCACGAGGGGAAGCCCTGCTTTTGGAAAACATAACGGGATTGTTGCAGATTTTGTTTCATTCCAAGACTGTATCGAATTCATCGATTAATTGAACTTTGTCTTTAATGTCAGTTCTCGTCTCTGTCGTTAGGGGGAGCGCCATTACCTCGTGCGTAGTGCTGTCATAATTGAAAAGTGCACCCCCTAAAAATCAGGTTTTATTTTAAACTGATCGCGATTCCTCGCCAGTTGCACTCTTTTACTTACCTGTGGCTTCCCTTGAGACACCCTTTGTGTACACCGCGTGTGATCGACCGAATACCGACAGGTTGGTCATCGTGGGGTGGCTGGTTTAAATGCGATAATTAGAGCTAATTACGAGCAGTTGGGACCTTGTGTACACCGAATACAATTGACCGCAACAATTAGGGTGGTGTATCATCGAGGGGCCGGTTTACACAGGATAATTAAAGTTAATTGATAGCAGTTGGGACTGTGTAAGCCGGCCGATATACAGAATACGCAGTATCCGGAGTACAGGGAATTATTAATGAAGGATTTGTTAAAGAAATGTTAGGGACTATATTTTGTGGCCGGAATTGACAGAGCGCCGGAGTACTCAGAGGCCGGTTTGGACAAATTATACTGTACCTCAGTATTATTACTGACAAAGTCAATATAGACAGGTTAATATATCAGTATCATTACTGATAAAGTCAATATATACAGGTTAATATATCAATATCATTACTGACAAAGTCAATATAGACAGGTTAATACCTCAGTATTCAATATACTACACACTTGTAATGTATAACAGTACTGTATTGTTGGATCTTGGTTTTGGGTACTTTTAGGACTAGCTACCTATAAAGATTGTCTTGCTAGCACAACTGTTAACCAGGACTGTCAGAAGCACTTCACACCAGATATGCAAGGTGGGAAGGAGGAGAGCGAGGAGGAGGAGTGTCAGTAAGTGCTTCATTCAGATGTACATTGAAACCTGTGAACGATGAAGATAACGAACAGTGATCAATCTCATAACTCCTATAAGCAATATAAAATAGATAGTTGGGTAAACACGGACCCCTGGATGTACCAGAGGTGGGATTAGGTGACTAGGAGGAGTAAACATCCCCTGTGTACCGGTCACACCCGCCGTGAGCCCTATATCTTAATCGGGTAAACGGAGTTATCCGAAGTCAAAATTTGTTTGCCAAGAACGGCCTAACAATCGGTATGAAACAAGTCAAACAGCATTTGACCCAATAATAGGTTGTGTTGACAAACTAGATTGTTATAACAACCATAGAATTTGCCAAATACTGATTTTAAACGAGACTGTTGAAACCCCTGCACCATCAACTTGTTTGTCAGTAGCCTGCCTCGATTTAAAATCTGATCATATGCAGAACAAGCTCGTGCGTATCGAATCAGTTGAGAGATATAAACACCATATGCAGGTGATAATGAAATATTGCTACATAAATATAGGAAGTTAATGATGGAAAATCAATGCGTCGGAATAAACCGTGTAAAGAAAAAAAAACCCCAACGAAAATACGAAATTAACAATAGAGATAAGGACCAGAATGCTCAGTGAAACGGAATGCACAAGTGTCAGATTAGATTTCACTACGTGTATTTAATATTTTCATGCAATATGTTTTCATTCAAAATCATTCATTAAAGTACAACGTAGCATATATTCTAATAGATTACAGTCATTAGCTTTGGTTGCGATATCTAATCAATTCTATTTTCTGTGTGTAGAAAATTCCATATTATTTATAAAATGTTTTTGAAGCTATTGACTGATATTGAATTACATACTTTCTACGTGACTGTTGGTATAGGATATCAGTAAAGACCATGTTAGGTAATGGATCCTGGATATTAGTGGTGAAACGATACAGTACCTTCTCGATTCGATTCGATTTTCGATATTTTAGTCTTGATTCGATGATTTTCGATTCGATACAATAGCATGTTCCAAATTCTTTAAAATGCTTAGATTTTTTTTTTTACGTTTATTGTATTTATTGCTCTCTGCAGATAAATTCTACATAATATAAAAGCGTTTAACATAAAGCAGCACTCTTATCCTAAAGCCTAACTGTCACCATACCCAGGATTTATACATTGGGGGTGCATTTTTCAACTCGACTGTGTCCAGTTTGGTACAGCAAAGTTTACTCGTACGTTGATTAGGCAGTTTTCAATTCCATTGGGCAACCAGAAACCGTGTTATCAAAAACAATGTGTGCTATGATTCTAGAACCGTATCGAACCGAAACAGACCCGGAATAAATCGAACATCGAATCGAGATCTCTACATCGCGATTCGGCCGCATCGCGATGCATCGTTTTACCCCTAATGGATATTTGTATTTTCTGTGTGTAGAAAATTCGATATTATTTATAAAATGTTTTTGAAGCGATTGACTGATATTGAATTACATACTTTCTATGTGACTGTTGGTATAAGGTATCAGTAAAGACCATGTTATTTAATGGATCCTGGATATCTGTCATATATTGCCTTCTTCTTTCTATTTCTCTTTCACTCTATCTTGTCATTAGATTATGATATTTTTCCAACAGAAAGTTGACCTGATGTTGGTATAGCTAAGGTAAAATGTTGTATATACTGTAGTAATTAAATTCTGCAAATTATTCAAGGAATGAAGCTAATTTTGACATCTTACACGATATAATCTGACTTGGTGCAGTTTAGGCTTTGTAATCCGCAATGGTTGTGCATGTCCCCATACCAAGTTATATTATATAATATCATCTAAATATTTTCAGGGTGCTAAACCAATCAAATTGCATGCTACAAGTAAAATTAAATCACAGATTTAAAATTTGTCATTTCTCACTCGATCGATATCTGCATATTCTTCTTTTAATTACAGGAGAATAGCCATGTATTCCATGTGTGCGAAGAAAGCCGTGTCTAAATGTGACAGTGAAGGGGCTGAGGCGTTCACATCTGAAACTGCCAGAAAAATTATCACTCTTAAAACAAAACGTGAGGGCGGAATCAAGTGTTCAACTGGTAAGTTGAAAGTAACAAGATTTTTAACCAGTTACATAGAATCCATTAGAATTCTAAAGTATGCTCAAATATGAATCATCAAAAAATACATATAAGACTCTCAATTTCCTCTTTTCTAATGTTTTTGTTCTCAACTTCCTTTTTTCACATTCATCTGATATCAACTTCCTCCTTTTACCTGTATCTGCTATCAACCTACTCTTTTCACATGTATTTGCTCTTAACTTCCTCTTTTCACACTATTCATCATTTATCACGTTGTCACCTCTTTCAGGGAGGGAAATGCACATCATGCAATTATATAGAAACAGATAACCCATCGGTTGACCATTGTAACTGGTATATACAATGTTAAAGCAGTATTAGGTGTCATTTTCGTACTGAAAAATTTTGTTGTAAAATTGTAAATAATTATTTCAAAGACAGAAAACAATAAGGTAAATAAACATTTATTATTAATATTTGTGGTAGAAAATCTATTTAGAGGCTCTGGATGAAGCAAAATTTCATTGTTTTCCCGCATATTGACATGTAATTTTACATATTCAAGAGAACTAAAATATGTATTCTGATAAAACCTTCATCTTAGTTTTTATTTTATCAATGTTTATGATTAAAATCACCTACAAAATTATCAAAATAGCACATTTTTACAACAAAATAAAATTCTCGGATATAGAGCTATTTTTGCATTAAGATAGTTTGCTGTAAAGTATGTCACGTGACCCTTAGTATAATTGCTGTATGATATATTTTCTTACATTTATACGACGTTTATACTTTAACGCCTTTGGCGCGGAGAGTGTATGTTTTTGATGGCTTGCAATAGAATATGAAACGCCATGTTCTCCATTATCATTGAACACAGTGGCTCCAAATTCAATAATTAATGATAATATAGCACCACTTGTTGCACAGAAATTTTTTGAAACTAAACTGCATGTAATTATAAATTAAACCCAGGAATTACTTTCACGTGAAGGTTTCATATTTTGTTTACATACATTCGTACATCAGTTCATTCAAGCGTACATTTTTGCCATTCATTAATACCACCAAAGGAGTGGGGAGGGGCCAGTCCACCAATATTTCTTACTTTGTATGTACAAATAACGGAAAATCAGCGTTGTCAAAAAATGGAAGGGGGGGGGGGTTACATGCCTGTTACATAGATATATTTATCAAACGTTAATATCTTCTCATGCACACATCTCTCTGTTGACATTTGCAATCATGAACATTGGTATAACGATGTAGATAGACAGCGAGCTCGACAAACGATAATGCGCTTATTTATTGGAGAAGGGGTTACGGAAGTTGCATTACCTATCAGTTTGGAAAAAGAGGAAGACAGTCAGGAAAAAAAGCGAGGGGAATAACTGGTGGCTGTCTGATCAATAATATGCCGACCGTCAGATAGAATAAGTGGCAGTCGCCCTCTACAGTAAGAAGCGACCGCTATTTTTTACTAGAGGGAAATAGTCGTCGTCGTATAAATTACGTGGCGACCACCAGTTGAATTAGTATTAATTCTATACCCTGACAACTCTCGGCTTTCGTACAAAACTGTAGATCATGGTTTAGCCCGTCTCAAAATGAGAATTAGTTTTAACATGTGACATATTCCGAGTTTACAGAAAGGTCACAAAGTTAATGAAAATTCAAATTTTCTCGTTTTTGGTCAGTAATTGACAAAATTGAAACATTTGTTACTTCAGAAAATATAGAGCATACGCTTGCCTAATTCAACCTTGTGTATGTTGCATACCAGGTGCAACTTTGACAGAAAATTTGACACATAAGAAAACGCCTGCTTCGTGTTTTCCAAAGCAAAATATGTATAATTTTGAAAAGTTTTATTTTTTCTTCTTGATACCTTAACTTTGTCAATGTCCGTGACGATCTTGTGGCTTTAGTCACATTATGATTGTGTATTTTGTGGAGGCCTCATCACCTTTATCTTACTGTTCCTTGCTCTTTGGCCTTGGTTATAATTCTAACGTGACGTCATGCTGGGTATATAAGGAGGAATACGTGTAATGCGTTAACGTATGAAAGGAGCATTTATTAAAAAGATTTACACCACAGTATATCAATTAACTTGTATCTATATATTCAGAGTATAACCATTTTGTTTACTAGGTGGCGCTCCTTCAACAATGCCGGCTCTGTGGACTCTGCTGTCTGCCGCTCTGGTCACTTTAGCCGCCATTTTATAAAACCAACCTACCTCTTGTATTGTGGATGAATACAGAACATTCCAGTGGAGCGTGAATCACTCGGTGTGGACCGCATTATCACTAGCAACACTAACCCCGTCTCTATACCGGAAATCACGTGTTATTGGGTTGGAAAAGACTGTTTATATCATTGGAGAAACGGACTGAGACACGTGACACATGTTTTGTGTTTAACATTAAGTAGTAAAACATATTTTTGATTTAACAGATTTGTTAACGGTATTTCACGCTTGCCTCGACCAGAACGTTTTGTATTTTTATTATCAAGAGTTTACGTAAAATTAGAAGACGAGGATGATTCTTAAGAACCAGCAGAGGAAATTCTAAACCATCATCTACATTCTACAAGTGATTGATTTCTATGCTAAGTGTAGTGTATTTGTATGCGTTTGTGTATAGATTGGTATGCAATCTTTAAGTGCTTTTTTTTTTAAGTATAGTACGTTTTGTAATGAATGGATTTTTGAATGTTTTGAAGTTTATATAGAATTTGTTGAAAAAAGCCTTTGTAATCAGAATTTGTCCATCGTCTGTAAGTGCAGTTCCCTTTCGTGTAAATGTTATTCCACCACCTTTAAACATATGCGTTAAGATTTTCCTAATTTTGCAGAAAGTTCTTACGCTTTTCATAATAATTGGAATTTCAACATAACCACCACACGTATTCATTATGTCAAACAGATTGGATTATAGACAAACCGCATGTCATGTGATGAAACGAGACACCGATGGTCCTTCAAGTGTGGTAATTTTTAAAAGTGTGGGAAGTTCTATATGGTCGTTATGGCTTATTGGTTGAGATACCTCGTACACAGAAAACTGCATCATGTCAGGTCAAATGAACATATATGTATGTATTAATCGTTCTAGAGATCGCTAAATGACGGTGAATCAGGTGAGCAGTGTCGCCCTATCGACCTGATAAGTACATTGCATGTTAATTGTGGCCTATTGATCTGATATGTGCATTGCATGTTGATTGTGGTATTTTCTATTAAGCGTTCACACACTGATCTATCGTATCGGATGTATAATAGAGGACTTGTCACGTTTTACGGTAATATAAAAGTAAGATACACAGAAGCAACAAGACAAGGAAGGACAATCTGATGTCTGTAACTATCTCAAAGTGTTCGGAAAATGTCAACAGAAAGATCATCTTGTTTTCTTAATAAACGATCAAAAATATTCCCTTGATCTCACAATGGACACGGGTGATCAGTATGAGTAAATCTTCCAAGTTATTAAACTGTAGTATACCGTGTTATAACTATGGAACTGTCCGTAAACGTGACCATTTCAGTGCACTGCCGCACACAGTAGTAGTTTAAGGTATATTGATCAGTGTGGTCTGACGACACTTGCTACAAAATGAAATTTAAGAACAAAATGATAAAATGGATGCGTGGGTTGATAAATATATATTGGTTATTCTGATTGTAATTAATATAACTATTAAGTTCCTAAATTATCAGGAACTTGTATTCTTTCTTTGATGTAAGAAATTGTGATACATTGCCTATCCCTATAGAACTCTATACAAAATTTTCCCACTATTTTGGTCACAACTGCGAAATCGGGGTCAGAAATTAAATTCAATGTGGTGAAATTTATTCATTTTATCAAATATACATTTACTATCCATTTTTATGATTTTTGATTTTTTTTTTGTAGCAAGTGGCCTTAAAAATGTATAAGAATAGTTTTGTCTTCCATTTATAAACCCCTGTGTTGAAAACAACCGCCGACTGACCTGTGAGTATTGTTCTACTGGCAATAGACTACTGTAATGTGACGCGATATTTATCAGCGAAAATAATGAAATTTACAAACGAATTTTAGTGACTACTCGCAGAGCAGAATCTTAGTTAATTATACTTGTATCAATAAAATTGATCTGTGTTATTGTTAACAAAATTCAAGTTAAAATTTTTGTAATATACATGCTTGTATATTATCTTTTGTGGTAGGAAGAATAATATAATTGTAATTTGGGTTTGTGTTAATATTTTTCGCGAGTCCTTTGTAGTAATTGTTTATTAAGTGCGGATATTTTGCTTTTCTAGTTAAACATACTCTTACCATGTGATAAATAATGTTGTACATATGTGTGTTTCCTTATATGGATTGAATCATTCCACAAGGTCACATAGGATATTGTTCCTCATCTCAAGGTCATCTAGGAAGGTCATCTTAAAGCGACAGCTTCTCCACACCTACAGAACAGATTATCTCCCTAAATGAAAACAACCTTTTAGCATTATGGGTAATCTTATAATGCGACTGTAACGACGTTCTTTTGGATTTTGTGTAGGCAATAGAGAAAATGATAAATCGTAGAATAAATAAAAAGAAAATTTATTTAACAATAAGAAAAGAAATATAAAGATGTTTGAAAAACACAAAGAAATCACACTTTCACATACACACACACACACTCTCACCGAGAAAGAAAATATAAATTTATATGATAAACCTGGCAATATTGACAATGAATATAACGTATAGCTGTCAAGACAATTCAATAGTCAATACAATGAATATGTCAGTCCAGGCTGAAAATGTAACTGGTAATAAATGTATTACAAAATGGTTCAAATAGTAGCAAATTCCGCTAACTACAGAAAAAGATAAACAGTAGTGCAAGGTGAAGATAACGAACAGTGATCAATCTCATAACTCCTACAAGCAATACAAAATAGATAGTTGGGCAAACACGGACCCCTGGACACACCAGAGGTGGGATCAGGTGCCTAGGAGTAGTAAATTACGTTTTGTTAATACAAAATTTCTCAAATTCCTTTTTGATAAAATGTTAATTTACTGAAATTCAATATGAATGTTAGGCTACTCAGCACAATTCAATTGAACGGGACGTCACACAACCAGGCCTCCATACACAACACAGCGCTAACAGCCCCTCCACTTCCAGTCCCTGACTCATATGTCTCCCACTGGACAACGATACTGGGTAATGCCGACTTCAAACCAATGCGAACACTAGGTCCACAAAATAGTTGCTGAATCCACCACGTGGAACACCCATGTACAGGTTGGGAACACTTCCCCTATAGCGAGATATTCTCGCTAAAACGCGATTATCCCTCTTTAGCGAGAAATAAACATTAGCATAAACAGATGTTTTGACGTCTTTATTGAAAATAATGGCAAATCCCGTGCAACGCTGGATAAGTGCGACACGCACTCAACATGATGCGAATTGTTTCTATGAAATTGACAACATAGTCATGAAATTGCATATCAAAGTTGCTGCGTAAGAGGAAAGCAGTCTGAAATCCAATACACATCGTGAGTGTTTTTGTTTTGATTCATATATTTGCAGAAGCATCAGACATTTTAGCACTTTTTCTTCTTTTCACGTGAATCACGAAGAGATGTACTCCGCGGGTGTTTTTCTCGGTTGTACGGGATATATTTATTCTCGCTAGAGAGTGATAATTGCGTTTTAGCGAGAATATCTCGCTATAGTTGAAGTGTTCCCTACCTGATGTACAGCACGGTCTCACGTGTTCTGATTCCCACGCCGAGCACCTTCTGAACGCTGGGAGTAGGGCCTGATATGGCTCAGATAGTTTCTTAAAACCCTTCTACACTGAAATAGCAATTACTTAACCTAAAACTTATACACAAAGTTACTTGTTTTACAACAAAATTGAAAACACAATACACGAGGAAATTAACCCGAAACCTCGCAAATATTTCACACAAAAATAGTTTACCGGCTGGGGAAAATCAATGCCCACACAGTAAACTGTTTGTCTCTCTGGCTACCCATTACCGAGACTAACTTCTGGAATTCGCCAAGAAAAGACCCTTGCTGGACAATTAATATGAAAACGTGGCCACAAGCTTGATAATCAGCCGCAACTCTGACTGACCAAACCGGTATACTAAAAATAGCCTTATCGACCAACATTCACACTACGGAAACACATTACAAGCATAAACAAACTATTTACAGACAACACCACAAAAACTAACAGAAAGGAAATTAACTTCATCACAGCGATGAAAATGAAGTAATGATATGATATGATAGTAAAAGGTTTCATTGCCATTTAGTATTGTTTGAAATACAGTGATGATCTTCCAGTTGTTTTCCATTGGAAATGGAATATATATTTGGCTTCCTGTGCGCGGTAGCTCCGTGCTAGAGCCATCGCTTTGTAAACGGAAGGTTGTGAGTTCATGCCTTACTCGTGTCATGGCCATGTCAAACCTAAAACCTAAATGTGGGTAGTGTTTGCTCCTTTGCGAAACGCTCGGCATTTAGAAGTGAGAATCACGGATCTGTCGAATATGATCTTAAAACAGAGGTCCCGTTTTACGTCAGGACTTGACACGTTAAAGAGCCCTCACAGCTACGATCCTGCGCGCTAAGTGTAGATTTAGATTTACAGCTAGTGACATCTCAAAAAGAGTGAAAAATTCTCGATGGGACGTAAAACAAACAACCAACCAACCAAGTTGTGAAGCTCTCCGTAAAACGCTGTTTTGCTGAGAGAGTAGCATGTAAACAGATTGAGAACACTTTCCCTTTTGCGAGATCATCTCGCTAAAAGGAGATTATCCCTATCTAGCGAGAGTAAATATATCCCGTACAACCGAGAAAAACACCCGTGGATTGCATCTCTTCTTGTTTCACGTGAAAAGAAAAAAAAAGTGCTGAAATGTTTGATACTTCTGCAAATATATAACGATCTTAATAATCACAATATGAAACTGTAGGAGAGATCTCTTGCAAACAGTTAGATAATGGTCCTTAAAGGAAATGACAAGCAAAAATATGTTATATTAAATATCTCTGCCGATACGAAGGACTTCAGCTAGATGCTTAACACATGACTCATTATGAGATGTCTGGGGCTGGGGCGCTTTCCTTACCGTCCTGCAAGTGATGTGCATCGATTTAATCGGGCATCTACGGACGTCATATCAAAAAGTAAAAGAAATATTGAGTTACACATTCCATACTATCTAACTTTCGCAGCTCAAAAGTGAGACCAAACTATACATTTGAGACTGAAAAGCTTTATGGCATATCAAACTAAATCGGCAATTCTCAGATTATTTCGTTAAACTTCAGTGGGAAGGGAGCTCCTATTGCA
Source organism: Ostrea edulis (assembly GCF_947568905.1). Taxonomy (NCBI): domain Eukaryota; kingdom Metazoa; phylum Mollusca; class Bivalvia; order Ostreida; family Ostreidae; genus Ostrea; species Ostrea edulis. The sequence continues at coordinate 26,095,020 of NC_079165.1, read as the reverse complement.
CTAAACTACCGTCTCGAATTTCGGTCTCAAATGTGACCTAGCTAAATTGCAAGGGCCCGGAACATATTCGTTAATCTACAAAGCCTGATGAATGTCAAGACCTCCTCTAAATTAAGTTCACTGGGATTTTTATTAGTTCAAATGGTTGCTTAATTGGTATTCAGTTTTACAAATTAGATTTAGAGCCTTTCCGATTTATTTCTCTTTCACCCAAGTTTACTTAAACTTGTCAAACGTTTGTCATAGTAAATTGGCGCAGTGTGCCGCATATATGTAAGGACGTAGACATATGCTTCTATATACCATTTTCTAAGGAATCCGAAATTTCGATAACAGTGGGTACAGAAACTTCGACGAGATGGTTTTATATGTCTCCGTTGTGTTCAAACGTTTCACAGGCAATGGATTCATGATCAATTCCAGGATGGCAGAAAAATTGATTCAAAGTCTGACGTCATTTCCATAATATCTGCTGTTACCCCGGAATCGTATGCAGATGGGGAAAATTGTGAAAGTCGATAATCGTTTTCAATTAGGCGACGAACATTGAAGGTGTGTTTTTTCTTCTATATTATTTGATAACCTCGTACATATGTTTCATTACAATCTAAATCTACATTATTGGTAGTTAACACATGGAAAGGTGAAGATAACGAACGGTGATCAATCTCATAACTCTTTTTAAGGAATACAGAATAGCGAATTGGGTAAAGGTGGACCCTGGATATACAAGAGGTGGGATCAGATGCCTAGGATGAGTAAGCATTCCTTGTCGACCGGTCACACCCGCCGTGAGCCCTATATCTTATCAAGTAAACGAAATAATCCGTAGTCAAACTCGGTGTACCAAGAACAACCTAAAAATCGGTATGAAAGAAGTCAGACAGCATTTGACCAAGTGATGATTATAAAGACCATATTTGTGAAATGCTAACTTTAAACGAAACTGTTGAAATCCCTGTAACATCAACTTGTTTGTCAGTAGCCTACTCGATATAAAAATGGATCTTACGAGAACAAGGTCTTGCTTATTGAATCAATTGAGAGGTATAAACAACATATGCAGGTGATGATGGAATGTTCCTACATAGGTATGAGAAGTTGACGATGGAGAAGCTGAAAACAACCCATTTGTCATAAAGCTGAGTTGGTAGTTTGCCATCAATATCCGTCATCAATAAAATATAAAGTACGAAGCAGATATGGAGGACTCTGTGGAGTCTTTTATTTTGATTTCACAGGAATATATCAAATCGACATATGAATGATGGATTGATTAGATATTGTTTAACGTCCAGGGGTCCGTGTTTGCCCAACTATCTATTTTGTATTGCTTGTAGGAGTTATGAGGTTGATCACTGTTCGTTATCTTCACCTTGCATTTACTCATCTGGAGAAGTCACTATCGCCGGTGAAGGACTGCATGATTTATGCCTATGCTCGGTGCTTATGGCCTTTGAGCAGGGAGGGATCTTTATCGTGTTACACCTGCTGTGACACGGGACGTCGGTTATTCAATTTCATCCGAAGGACTGCCCCATTTAGTCGACTCTTACGACAAAGAAGGCGTACTGAGAAGCTATTCTAATCCGGATCCCCACGGGAATACATATGAATGAAAATGATTATTGTTAATAGCTAAAACGTCGTCGATATATCTAAATGTCGAGGTGAAGGCCACAACAAGAAATATTTGTTCTTAAGTAGAACCTTTGAAATAAACTATGTTTCTTTTAAAAGAATAAAAGACAGGTCAGTTGACAAAGAAGCACAATTCGTGTCCGTGGGAAATCCAACAGACTGTTGGATGACTTGTTCACCAAAGAGTACGAAGATATTACCATTGAAGAACCCCAATGCCTCTTTAACATCAACTTCAAAATATATGTGCGTACAAGCAGAGCGAGATTTCAGAAAGTAATTTTTTGAATGACTGATATTTCTTTTTCTATTTTTATTAGAGAAGCAGCAGTCTTTGAAGTCAAAAGGTCTAGTCTTAATTTAATATGAGGAATGGTCATGTAAAATGCTGAAAAATCATACGTTTAAATGTTGATTTGAGAAAGGTTCACAAAAAGTTCTTTAGACTGTTTTAGAATCCACATTTGATTTACTAAACTTCTGGTATATGAAAGGTGAAGATAACGAACAGTGATTAATCTCATAACTCCTATATGCAATACAAGATAGAGAGTTGGGCAAAGACGGACCCCTGGGTATGCCAGAATTGGGATCAGGTGTATAAGAGGAGTAAACATTCCCTGTTGATCGGTCACATCCTCCGTGAGCCATATATCTTGATCAGATAAAAGGAGTTATCCGTAGTCAAAATTAGTGTACCAAGAACGGCCTAACGATTGGTGTGAAATAAGCCAGACAGCATTTGACCCAATGATGTATTGCACCATCAACTTCTTTGTCAGTAGCTTGCCTCGATTTAAAAAATGACCATACCCAGAACAAGCTCTTGGGTATTGAATCAGTTGAAAGATATAAACAACATATGCATGTGATAATAGAATATTGCAACAAAAATATGGGAGTTTGATGATGGAAAAGCTGAAATCATCCCGTTTATCATAAAGTTGAGCAGTTAGTTTGTCGTTAATGTTTATTTTCAATACAAATATCTAAGTATGAAGCAGAAATGGACGACTCTGTGTTTTTTTTAAATTTCAAGTTCACAGGTATATATCTAATCGACATGGTAATGAAAATCAGTCTTCTTAAATTGAAGGCCACAGCAAGAGATTTTTTCTTCTCACGTAGAAATTGTTTTTAAAAATACTGCTTGATATGAATGTAAAACCAGGTCAGCTGACAAAGGAGCATAATTCGTGCCCATGGATTTTCCAACCGACAGTTGGAAGACCTGATCACCAAAGACCACGATGGTATTGTCAATGAGGAACTCTAGGATATTTTTTATTTCAACTTCAGAGTACTTGTGCGTGGAATCGGAATGGTGTTTAACAAGTGTATTACGCCACAGTACGTGTGAATTTCTCCTTTACAGCTGTTCATATTTCCGCGAGGAGCAAAGATAGGGGCTTGGGTAGAACATTTACTGGATCCAGCAATGTATTTCTGTTTGTTTGTATGGTTTTTAAATCCAGCATACATGTAGGTACAGTAACTCATATTCATCTGTCCCATTGACTGGGATATCAAACGTGTTTAAAAGTGACGCATGATTTTGAACGTTTTCATCTTGAAAATGACTTGGAGTATAAGTAGGATTACCAAATGTAAAATAATGCTGAGTTCGTTTAAAATACAGTTGTAATAATGAGCCTTGCAAACAATGAGGATTTTATTGCAAGCTTTGTCAGCAAGAACCAAAACATATGTCCCATGTAACCTTCCAATCATGTAACGTAAATACAGAATCATATGTTTTCACAATACAAAATATGCAGAATGATATGTATCCACATTCCAAGATATTCACAATTATAGATTTTCATATAAAAAAAATATGCACAATCATATAGTTTCACATTACAAGATAAGCACATTGTGTTTTCAAATTACAGCATATACACGATTGTACTGGCTGGAAGCCAGTAAGTATAACCAGACACAATCTTATATAGACGAAGCCATTTATTCAGAACGTGTGCGTTTGTGTGGTAAAGAGCTGAAATACAATATATCACAAATCAATTTACAGTTCAACAAAACAAAATTTCAGTAAATGAATAATCACAATTACAAAAATAAACACTACTCGGTATATTGAAAAATGTCAATAATGCTGCATTTTGTCCTAGATAGCAATTCACATTAGCAGGTTATATATTCAATATTTAAACAATAAGAAACAATTTGCAGGATGAAATAAGTATGGGCACGAATAACACCATGCAAAATACACTTATACATTCTATAATATATATATAAATGTAGGAAAAACAACTTATATTTTGCAAGGACAGGGAGACGATGACTGTAGCCAAAAAATGTACACTGGCGTGTGGCGGGACCACACTGTTACGTTGGAGCGACGTGCAATAATAATGACTTCCAAAGAGTTCCAAGACAAGATCAAATAACTCTAATAGAAAAATGTTTACAAAGATGGATAACTCTTACATCCTACCACACGATCATATATAATAGAAGGAACTTGTGACTACCATTTAAAATGTAAGACCTTCCAAGAAGACACAAATGGACAGACGGGCAACTAATCAGAGGTACTGATAAATAGACGGATAGATAGACATATAGACAGACAGAAAGACAGAAAGACGGACAGATACACTGATAAGACAGATTTAATCAGACCACGGATATTGTAGTTTTCCCGCGTTTTGAAGAATAGCGGGAAAACGTTGTATAATAGGAACGTGTTCGAATGCCTATGCGTATTGATACAAGGCGTGGCCATAGGAAGACCTATATAAAGTGTCGATATCATGAGTAAGGTCATTCTAAGCCTGTCTCATGAAGTGCACGTAGCACAATTTTTTTCTTTTTCCACGGGCAGCATGACTCTTTAAAATGATGATTTATTGCGGCGAGTGTCCGAAATAATGGACTCTAAACTATCTTCTTTTGAGAAAAAGATATCTAAACAACAACGTCAACAACACGAACAACAGCTTGCCAAACTGCAGGCAATGAATGATAAGATTATTGTTTTCAAGCGCAAAGGGAATGAGGCTCAGTATAAATTTAACAAGAGTGTCAGAGAAAAATTAATAGAAGCTAACACAAGTATCAGCAAAAGAGACACAGAAAAGGCTTTTAGCAGCCTATCATCAGGTATTGATCTTATTTATCAACAACAAAAATGAATGAAATTGGCCGATTCTTCCAAAACGGGTTGGAGAACCGTTCAAGGATACACACAGCACGAATTGACGTCCAACTAGGAGGATGAAAAACGCATCTTCAAAGCTGAAATCAGAGGTGAGAAGAAGTTAAAGGAGGAGTGGACCCAAAGGGCTAGAGTGTCAAGACGCAACAACCCATACTCCGAGAAAGCTCCCAACACGCAAAATCAGTCCAGGTCATACGAGGACGGCAAAAAGTCCGGGACATGCATCAAATGTGGTTTCATAGGTCACTGGGCAAAGGACTGCACCAGCTTCAGCAAAGAGACAGGCTCTAAGTTAAGTACATGTAGTTTAAAAAGTACTGCACAGAATTTACTTCCTGCAAAATACAATGATTTAACAAAGAATTGTTTTACAGAACATGAGTTGAAAGATCGCCGTTTTGTGGCCCAAGTCAACGAAAATGTAAGCCCAGTTGGTCGTTTCAGAGGTCATTTGACAAAATGGGTTGAAATACAGACAGATAAGTATATTTTAGATGTGATAGGAAACGGATACAAAATTCCGTTCAAATCTATTCCAACTAGCGTATGTTTAAGCAATAAGAAATCGGCGAAGGACAATATCAAATAGTTCGTTTAGATATTCAAAGCCTCATTGACGAATGTTGCGTAACAGAGGTCAGTAACATTCCTTTTGTGGTTAATCCATTGACTGTAGCTTTCAACAAAGCAGGTAAACCTCGTTTGGTTTTGGTTTGTAGGCACATCAATAGTTGTATTCACGAATTTTCATTCAGAATGGAGGACGGTAAAGTTGCTAGAGAAATATTTCAGAAAGGAGATTTCATATTTAGTTTCGATTTAAAATCGGCATATCGTCACATTGAAATAGCAGAACATCATAAACAATATTTAGGTTTTCAATGGGAAATCGACGGCGTTGGTAAGTATTTTGTGTTTAACGTTTTGCCATTCGGCATTTCCTCGGCAGTTTTTATTTTTACCAAACTTATGAGGAAAGTAGTCCAGCATTGGAGGTCGTGGTGTTTCGTGTCATTGTGTATTTAGATGATGGTTTAGCTGGTTCTAGCAAGTTTGATCAAGCTTCTATACTTAGCGATTTAATCAAACATGATATACATTATGTAACAGAGTTGGATTTTATTATTGCTGAATCTAAACGTTTTTGGTTTCCACAACAAAATTTAGAGTGGTTGGGTTTTGATTGTTTTCGATTTACCTGTGCGGGTAGCTTCGACAAGTAACACGTACATCTCCGATACTAAGGTATAGGACATCACAAAGAAATGAAATCATGCTTTAGAACACCATGCAGTGCTCAAAATTACAGTAAAGATATTGTACTGTAGTAAACCATTCTAAAAGCTTTGGATAAATTTTAGAATGGCTTTTCTTTACGTGAATGCATGTACAGTCGCAGTAAAGATGTCAAATTTATTTCAAAAACACGGAGAAATATTTTATCTATTATCTATTGATAGAATGGAATAAGCAAAGGGCATAAAAATTTATACCATTTACACTCACTTTAAAGCAACATGTAAATGCGTAAATACTACTGAAACTTATGCACATGACATGTACATGTATGCTCGACATGAAAACGCATCGAATGCGGACGACTATTTACATGGGTCTAGTTGTAAAATCTGTAAAGGGCAGCAGATGTACGTGTACACTTGTCGAAAATACTAAAGTAGAAGTAAAATTCCCTTTATTTGCATAATCCAAGAAGCGAAACAATAAACTTCATTTGTATTCCACAGTAAACACGTTGTCACTTGTACAGACCGCGACACACTTAGTCCGTGCCGATCAGCTAACTTCAGTCAGGGATAGTATCAGAGTAGAATATTTACTCTGAATTGTGCATGAATCCTTCTACCGTATGCTTTACTGGCATGTGTGTTGCAGATTTGTAAATCGGGAAATCATTTAGGTACATTAATTGCGCATGATCATATAATTTACATATACAACATTGTGCGAGTGTATGGGATTGGTGTGAGAGAGAGAGATCCACTTTCATCTCATTCTTTAGTTACTCTTTTACCTCTTCACAATATCTTTTATATCCTCTTTGGTCACAAGTTTCTTAAGAGTCTCTTGGATGGAGCTAAGAGTAACTTTAATATTGTCAGTCTCTGAATTTTCGTCGTCTCCTGCAGAAGAAATCCTTCTCTGCTTGGTAGCTGGCTTAAAGCTGACATGAATTAATAAATACGTACACCTTTCTCATCTTATCCGCCATATTTCTCTCAGGTAGCTTAATTTACTCTACCCGTATATACCCCAAATGTGATTATCACACCTGAGTGATTTTTCTAGGTGGACTCGACCAGTGCACATCTCCGAAAGTAACATATAGGGAATGCGAAACAAATAAAATAACATTTTAAAACATTATGCTTTGCTCAAAATTACAAAATATTTATTGTATACCAATGCAACATTCCGAAAGTTTAGATAATTTAGAAAAGATGCAAAAAAAAGAAGTTTTTCTTGCATACTTGCAAGTGCATGCAAGTATTTGCAGTTTCTTATGAAATAAATGCGGAGAAATCATTTGCCAATTACAAACTGATAGAATGGAATAAGCAAAGAGCATAAAATAGATTATTTATATCAATTCTTGCAAAATACAGGTCCATGCCATATGCATAATATGTAATGCACATGGCATATTCGCCAAAAAAAACCACACTCGTATCAAATACGGACGTCTATTCAACAGGTATCGGAGATGTGTACTTACCGAAAATATTAGATTCTCTTTATTCTGATAAATCCACGAAACAAAATGATAAACTCCATTTGTATCTCGTTAGAACTTTACAACAAGTTGTCATTCCATTATACAGACTGCGACACACTTCACCCGTGCCAAACAGGGTGTATTCAATCGGGGGAGATGTCAGAATCGAAATTTTTTCCTGTATTGAATGCTTGTCTGGTCGAGGTTTTGCAGTTTATAAAAATCGGGAATCTAATCATATACACCGATCATCTGGTTGGATATATTGCGTGCTCAATTCAAAATTTATCGATGATCATATACAAACTTGGATATACAAATAAGGGAATAATGATCGAAAATATACGTCTGTTTAAAAATGCGGGTATTACATTTGCAATCCATTATAAACAGTTGATTACACAAAGACACATATAAAAGGAAATGTATAAACGAAAATATAGTTTTATTGTTTCTTTGAGAACCACATATTTATTTACGGTCTCCGTATGTCCATATTCATTGATTGGACGAGAGAGAGAGAGAGAGAGAGAGAGAGAGAGAGAGAGAGAGAAGGAAAGAAAATCGATCACTGATATAATGGTAAGCTTACAAGCATTAAAAAATTTCAGCTATTGAAAAAATTGTTATTGACAATATATTAAAAACTTACAGGAGTTGATGCTTATAATTGAATTCATTACAAATTAAAAAAAAAAAATATCAGTTTGAACTGTGCATGTAGAAAATACTGACTTTGTATGTTAGAATAACGGATAAAAGTAAATTGCCAAAAAAGTGGGGAGAGCAGACCAGCCCAGCCTCCCTGCCCACCCCAACCCCCTGCATACGTGCCTGAAACAACATCAATTCGTGTTGAAAGAAAGGTGCATATCTGCATTTCATTAAATTCCAAAGGAGCTCGGATTTATGTGTTCCCCTATTGATTATTTTGTATGCAAGATTCATTACCGAATTTAGAATCATGCTTTCAGTCAGAGCAGAAATAAAATCATTTTGAAGTACATCTAGTTTGAATGCAAATGTGGGGTTCCTTCTTTTAATTTCATCAGACTCATTTGAACCCCCTCCCCCAAACTATCCAGCTTTGTTTTTATTGATATCTAAATCGGCATATGAATCCGGATATAAATTATAATGTTTTTTCGTGATCATATAGATATCGATACTAGAAAATGTTGATACTCTTGCCTTTTGCATATCCTACTAATGCATTACAGTGGATTGACACTGTATCATATTAAAAAACACCTCAACACGAATTTTACTGATTTATGAATACTAACATCTTATCGAATACATTTGAATTTGAAATTTCGACGTACAGCGGTATGTCTATTTTCAGAATATATCCATTGCGCCAGATCTCCGAAATGAAAATAATCATTATGACATGTTACAGAAACGTTAAAACACACATATGCTATAGTATTGCAATGCATGCATGCGATTTTTCTGAATACATGTATTTATGTATTCGTGAATGAAGTTCCTACGCTTAAAACTATCTTGGCCTTTATGCATTTTGTTTTGTGATTTTGGTTTACCATTCCTTACACTGTGTAAATGAAGTAAAACTTGGCAAAGGGTGCAATTCTACACCATACAATTAGTATGCATGCATGTGTTGAAAAGCAAAATGTACATGTAATAACCAGACATGTATCGTCATTTTCCATGGGGTGGGGGGTACAACAGGAAGAAAAAAATGGAAAATTGGATTCTTTAAAATTTCTTGCCATTCAAAATAATAATTAAAAAGATGAACGAAAACATCAATAAAATAAAACATAAAACCCAAACAAACCAAGATGTTTTATCCGATGTTCAAAGTCCTAATGTGGGGCGAAGGGTTACAAGAGTCTTTTATTTTGACTGTCTCAATAATTTCCCCCTACACTTTATTTTCTTCCATCGTTGGGGGTGGGATGGGGTGGTTAGAGTCTTCTACTATGAGTGCCTCATAATATCTTCATTTTCTTAATTGTGGTGGTGTGTGTCTTCTACTATTATATCAAAACTTTCAAGCTGGGGTCAAGTTTGTGGGGAGGGGGTTGTCACCCAATATAATTTTTATTTGCATTACAAAATAACGGCCTCTCACTTCTGTCGGCGCGGGTTCGAAACCCGCTCGTGTCGGTAAGTGAGAAAGTTTCCCAGTTTACTTTCGGAAGGTCGGTGGTCTCTTCCCGGGTACATTGTATCTGGTTTCTCTCTTCCACCAAAAAAAAAACACTGGGCGCCACCAGATAACTGAAAAATTGTTGAGTGTGGCGGAATACATAAAAAAAAAAACCAAACAAACAAAATAACAAAAAAGTGGATATTGTTATCAAAGGTGGGGGACAGACACTCTTGGCCCCTCCCCTTGATTCTAAGTACCTTTGTACTTGACCTTTGTTTTTGGGAGAGGGCCTACATATATATGCTATGCCTGTTGCTCAATCCTGTTGAGTTTCTCAATAAAATATGTTTAAATAAAAAAAAAATTCTATGTGCTTGATAACTACGCATATGATAAACTCAGTTATTACATTTTGCATTACTACAATTTGCATCCGACGCAGAATGTAATAAAGCAAAATGGCATAGATATATAAGATATATTAAACGCCGAATTAGCATAAAATGAAGTAATTGAAAATAACATTATTTAAAGATATGTTTAATTTTTAATTATTGCGTGCTTTAAATGAATCAAATAAATCTGTAATATCAATTAATGAGAGCAATATTGAGTTACTGTTCTCTTACACATGTATTGAATTAACGATATCATTTGTCTTATTAAGAGCGCGATTATTACAAGATCATAGTTTGAATCTCTCTCTCTCTCTCTCTCTCTCTCTCTCTCTCTCTCATCCCATACACTCGTGCAGTGTTGTATATGCAAATTATCTATGCACAAACAATTTATGTACCTAAAAGATTTCCTGATTTATAAATCTGCAATACTCTGACAAGCAAAGCATACGGTATAAGGATTCATGCACAATACAGGGTAAATATTCTACTCTGATACTTCCCCTGATTGAAGATAGCTGATCGGCACGGGCTAAGTGTGTCGCAGTCTGTACAATGAACAATGTTGTTTACTGTTGGAATACAAATGGAGTGTACCGTTTTGTTTCATGGATTATGCTAATAAAGGGAGTTTTACTACTACTTTGAGTATTTTCGACAAGTGTACACGTACATCTTCGGTCCTTTACAGATATTACGAGAAGACCCAGGTAAATAGTCATCCGCATTCGATGCTATTTCATTGCGAGCATACATGACCATGTCTTCTTTATACGTATAGTAGCATTTATGTATTTGCATTTTGCTTGAAGTAAGTGTGAATGGTATAGATTTTATACCCTTTGCTTATTCCATTTCATCAATAGATCTAGATAATAGATAAAATATTTCTCCGCGTTTTTGTATAGTTTTGACGTATCTATTGCAAATGTACGCACATTCAAGTAAAGAAAAGGCATTCTATATTTATTTATCCAAAGTTTTTAGAATGATTTACAACTGTACGATTTGTTTATTGTAATTTTGAGCACTGCATGGTGTTTCAAAACGTGATTTCATTTCTTCTTGGTGTCCTATAAAGTAGTATCGGAGATGTACGTGTTACCTGTCGAAGCTACCCGCACAGGTAAATCGAAGACACTGATGTGAAGTGAAGCGTAGCACAACTCGTCCCCTTATATACCATGCGAACCCTGATACATATGTAAGGGATGGTCCATTATGTCAGATACGGGACTGGCACGAGCCGCGTAGCGGTGAGTGATCAGTCCCGTATCTGACACAATAGACCATCGAGTCTTGTATCTTACTTAAAACATTGTTCTATCTAAAAACAAATGCATTTAAACGCACACAAAAAACCCACGTACAAATAATCATTGGTATAAACAAATATATTTACACCTTTCGTTTCTGATTTGTTTTTAATAATTTTGATATATTAGGAATTCATAAACTTTAATGGCACACAAGGTCAAATCTTGTCTTTAATTCACAAAAAACTGTTAGCTCATCATTTCAATTGTCATAATACGGTACTCCTCAAAACAGGGTTTTGTTCTTCATGGAAAGCGATTCGAACGCTTCTATTGTCTGAAGACTGTACTCAACAAAACAGGTTTTCTTTTTTGGGTGAATGAGGGGACGTAAAGGGTGTTCGGAAAGAATGTTTTAGATAAAACAAAACATTGATTTCCTACGTTCCTTTCTGGGAACCCTAATAATATGATACTGACACGTAGGCTTATAACTGGTATAAAAACAGAAGCCGCATCCCTCTTTTAGCATTTAGTCCGGGTGCTTTGAAGAAATAGACTCAGATGATGACTACCCTCTTACTCAAAATAAATTTCGCGATACTACTACGGATTTAGCAGACGAGAATTCTGATGCTATTTTGAATGATATTCTGGATTTAGAGGAAGAAAGAAGGAAGAAACCAAATTTTAAATTGAACTTTGACCTTAAAAGTGACTGTTTTTTCTGATATATCAGATGCAGACAATGACCTCTTAGTTCAGGCCTCACAGGAAATAGAAAAAGTGGACAATTTCGAGCGATTTGCATTGCCTTTACAGGAACACGATGTACAAGACTTTGTTTTGAACTCCAAACCTGTCAATACCATTAACAAGACACGTTGGGCAGTGAGCGTCTGTAATTCTTGGAAAAACGCGCGGAAATGGCACGGCGAACTTCTGACTATGTCAAATGAACATTTGAATTCGGCATTGAAATTCTTTATTCTTGAAGTACGAAATAAGGCAGGAAAAGAGTACTATCCGAATACAGTGTATGAAATAATCATATCACTGCAGCATCATTTGAGAGCAAATAAAAGATTCGTCATGTCATCTGCGATTCGCAACTACAATCGCACCTCCGATGAACAATTACAGAGTGTTAGTGATTTAATTCAGAAACCGTCCACAGTGTCCCCGCCGGAGCCGAAAAAAGTGAAGCTCAATGAAAGCGTTTCCTTTGCAGGGCCGTAAATTAACCTTCAATTTGGAGGAGGCAGGAAATTAGGCGGGGATCTGGGGGCCGCCCAGGCCCCCAGACGCTGAGCACATTTTGTGCACACTGAACACGTTTCGTGCAAAATCCTCGATTCTAGGGCCTTCTAAGATGTTACTTGACTAACTCATTCTAAAAGAAAGATTTGGAATGCTTTTTAAGGGAGGTAACATGTTCTTAGTTATTGGAAACAACATAAATTCTAATGAACTTTAAATTTAAATTTTTTTTTGGGCTCAAAAGTTGGAGGAGGCAGCTGCCTCCTCCGCCTCCATGTAATTTACGGCCCTGCTTTGATTCGAGAAAAGAAATAAACATCACTGCCGGGGATGTAACAGTGAATTTGCGACTTTAATGTGCATGTGTTTAAATGAATGATTGTGACATGGATTTATAACTGTGGTGCCTTAACGATTCCATATCCGGATTATATCGGATTATTTATGAAACACTCATTTCGTATAATTTACTGGAATATTTCATGTCTTGAATATTGTATTTGATAAATAATAAATATGTTTTCTCGAACAACAAAGAGTGGTCTTTGTTCCTGGTTTTTACTGTCAGTCCAGTATTTCTCATAATATTGGCCTGCTCTTAATAATACTGGACTGATCTTAATAATACTGGACTATGTTCAGTACAGTATGAAAAATAAAGTACTGTCAAAACAATGAACTGACGTCACAACAATGTTTTAAAACAATAGAATATCCAACTAATATGGCGGATTAGCAAAGAAATATGGCGGACATATAGAATTATACTATATTTATTAATTCATGTCAGCTTTAATTGGTAGATACTACCTCTGCTTTGACCTCTGCTGGAACAGATGACAATGACAATGATGACCTTCCCTTATCCATTGTATGTTGTTTGACATTGTGTTTACCAGTTCTTGTATCCTTTATGTCCTTTGTGGTCATTGTAATATTGAAACACTGTACTGCAGGTGCCCGGTCCACAGATAGAGAGCACTGAACTTGGTTGAACACTACTAAAGATACACACAAGTTTTGGAATGAGTTAAATAAATCCAAATTCCATAAGTTTTTTTTGTTGTTTTTTTTGTTTTTTTTTTTTTTTACATGAAAAACATCTCCCATCAAAGAAAAACGGGCTATTAACATCTGACACAATCTTCAATTTATAAAGAACACTGTAAATAACTTAATTTCACAAGATAACAGGAGAGCCCTGTGCACACCTCCTCACTCAACAAGCATGACCTTTGAACCTCACATATTATTATCTTAGAATAAGGATTTGAGTAAGAAAATCATATGTTGACATATTATTTTAGAAGTTATCAGCTCTTCAACAAGTACACCCCCCCCCTTAATATCTTGAAAAATTATACAATTTGTACATTATCATAATCTTTTCGTAAGACATATGAAGTTTGAGCATATTTACAACCTTGGATAATAATTTGAACTATGCTAAACTATGACTATTTTAAGATACACGTGGTTTACAATGAAATTTTACATTTTATCTGAAAAAATATTCTAGAGAAGCTTTGCACAATGTAAATGTAAAACGAAAGTAACAAACTGAATTTTGATGATTTTGCCTATATGATTAATGTATACGTGTAATGTGTGATATATCTTATATCCTGAGACAAAGTTTTATATGAATCTCTACAGGTCATGAAATCATTTGTACATGTACATAAATTGGATATATGTACATGTACACGTACACCACTTACGCCGGTCTAAGTAGATGCAATCTCAATAAAGAACTAATAGATGCCGACCCAATAATTTTGAAAAAGGAGAGAGGATGAGGAAAAAATGACAAATCCATGACGGTCGGTGAAATAAAACAAATTATGATGCTCGTGGAAATCTGAATTGTTCTGACCTCCACCTTTCGCATCTGTTTCCACCACTTTCCGATTTTTTTCTAAAGCTATAATCATCTCTATCCCCCCTTTAAAAAAAAAACCCACCACAAAATCTCAATTTAGATTTGACTGGTAAGTATATAAGAACAACTAGGAAGGAATTGATATCGGATATTCATGTAAAAATGAAATGCGGATATCGTAAAATATCACATTTCGGAAAACGGAAACGTGGTTCCACATTTACATTTGATGGTGACGTAGGCCGAGTATAGGTCTACTTTAACAATTTTTTTAATTTGTCATTTTGTAATGCAAATACATGTAAAAGATATATTGGGTGACTCCCACTTGACCCCAGCTTGAAATTTCTGATACGATAATAAAATACGCCCACCACTACCTTCAGTTAAGAAAATGAAGATTGGGTAAGAAAAAATTATGAGGCACTAATAGTAGAGGATTCTAACCATACAATCTCACCCCAACCTCCAACGATTGAGCAAAATGAAGTGTAGGGGTTTTGAGGTATCCAAAGTAAAAGGCTCTTTCATCCAAACCTTCCCCTCCCACGAGTTAGGGCTTTGAACATCGGACAAAACTCTTGGTTTGTTTGGGTTTTTTGTATCGTTTTATTGTTGTTTTTATTCATCTTTTTAAAAAAAAAATCATCATTTTGTATGGCTTAGGTTTTTTGAAGATTCCAATTTTCCATTGTTTTCTTCCGGTCCCCCCCCCTACCGACCCTTCTCCTTTGAAAAATGACAATACATGCCTGGTTATTACATTTTACGTTGCTACACATGTATATTGATTGTATGATGTAGAACTACACCCCTTACCAAGTTTTCCTTCATTTACACAGTGTAAGGAATGGTAAACCAAATCACAAAACAAAAGCATGTAGACCAAGATTGTTATTAAGCATAGGAACTTTATTCACGAATATACATGTATAAATGCATATATTCAGAAAAATCGCATGCATGTATTGCAGGACTATAGCATATAAGTGTTTTAACTTTTCTGGAAGATGCCATAATGATTACGTTCAGGCTTCAAGGTAACTGATGCATACATATTTTCATTTCGTAGATATATACTGAAAATAGTCATACCACTGTACGTCGACATCTCAAATTCAAATTTATTCAATATTAGTATTTATAAATCAGTGAAATTCGTGTTGCGGTTTTATTTCATATGATGCAATGTCAGTATTCTCTTATGGATAAGTGTTATTTGCAATTTTAAGGCAAAGGTATAAACATTTTATTTTTCGATTGGTAGTATCAATATCTATATGGTCGCGAAAAAACATTACATAACTCATATCCGGATTCATATATTGATTTAGATATCAATAAAAACAAAGCTACATAGTTCTAGAGTTTTTTTTCTTCTAACGCGTCTGATGAAAATTAAAAGAAATAAACCTGCATTTGCATTCAGTCTACATGTAGATGCACTTCAAAATGAATTCATTTCTGTTCTGGCTGAAAGCACATGTTTCTAAATTTTCAGGGACGAATCTTGCAGATAAAATAATCCTAACATATAAAGTCCGTATTTTCTACATGTAAAGTTCAAACTATCAAACTAATGTAATTATATTTTTTTAATTTCTAACTATGAATTCAATTACATGTACATGTATAAGCACCGATGCAACTCCTGTTGGTTTCCAATATATTGTCAATCACATTTTAAATAGTTGAAATATTTTCATGCTTGTAAGCTTACACTTATATCAGTGATCAATTTTCTTTCATTTTGTGAAATGATATTGTAAATAAAACAGTCTCTCTCTCTCTCTCTCTCTCTCTCTCTCTCTCTCTCTCTCTGTGTGTGTGTGTGTGTGTGTGTGTGTGTGTGTGTGTGTGTGTGTGTGTGTGAATCTTAAAAGTTGTACTATATTTTCGTTTATATATTCCCTTATACATATATATTTGTGTAATCAACTGTTTATTTTGGATTGCTAATGTAATACCCGTATTTTCACCCAAATGTATATTTCCGATCATAATTCCCTTATTTATATATCTACGTTTGTATGTGATCATCGGTAAAGAACTAGAGCCATGAATAGCCAAAAATGGCCCTTAGTCAGAACATGATATTATTTTCGGGGACAGAAGCCAAGAATATCTATTTTGCAAATATGTTATCCTTTTTCCGATATCTTTTCAATTTTTTTTAGTTATTGACGTTCAAAGTACCCATTGTTTTGGCCAGATTGTTATTGACGTCGCAATTTTGCAACGTAACGTCACAATTTTACAACGTTTCATGTACATTTACGTGAAAGTTCACTAGGTATAAAAGTGAAACAAAAACACTATTCAGTGCAATTTAATTATAATATAGTAAATATCTAAATCTGTCTATGTTAATTTTATATTAATACACACACACCTATATAGTATACTTGTACATCTCTTTCTCCTCTCACTGTTTGTCTCCTTCCCTCTCTTTATATTTTTTTTTATATTTTTATTTATATGCAACCATTCAACAGTTTTAAAGTAATATTAATTCAGTACCTTTTTACTTACATGAAGATACACCCAATCCCAATATTTTAACTGTATAATCATTTATTGCACATACCGATAGTTTTCGGGGGGGGGGATCTTAAAATGTACACGAAAACATGGTGAATCCAACCGTTGACTTACGAATAAGATCTATTGACCTATGTATGTGCGTCTCAATATTACATGTAGTTTATGTTGCATATTGATCACTTCTTTTAACAATCTTTTATAAGTTTGCGGATTCTTATTTTTATTATTTGTTTGGGGGTGTTATTATTATCCCGCATGTACATGTAAACACGCCGAAAACAGTAGTAGCCAGGCTTCGGACAGCGGTGTTATTTCAGACGCACGTTGCTACATGTACAACTTTGGACAGTGAGTAAGCATTTTAACCCTATGTTTCACACTTTTATTTTGTGTTTTGCTATATAGGGAGTTACGTTTATGATGTATGTGTGTGTGTGTGTGGGTGGGGGACTGTTACAAAAGTAGCCGTACATGTACAGAATAACACATGAACATTTAGTTTAGCCATATGGAGATAATTTATTTTACATTAGGCTAAGAAAATGTTCACGTGAACTCATCATCAGGTAAAATATGTTCCATTTATCTAATTTCATTAGTTTCCTATCCGGATCATTTATTACAATAATATCTAGACTTATGTGTATTTCAAAATGCCTTAATTATTATCATTAACTCCATAACATCTATGAAACGAATTCATTAATTAAAAAATCTTATTCTGATACTGCTACATATAATAGAACCAAACTCCCTCCTTGCATATAGTTGGTTAGTGTGCAAACAAAATTAAGCGGATGTTATTTTCACATAAATAGAAACAAGAATTTTATCAATCAAGGGGTTAACTCCATGGTGAATTAACACATCTGTAGTTTGGCATCCACCATAAAATTTGCTTATTTTAACACTTTCACATTTCTTCCTGTCATTAGGTTTATTTCTTATCTTACATAAGATGCATGAGGGAAACCTTTTTCCGTTATCAGACACTTCCTTCATGTTGCAAACACTCAAACTAAATTAAGTAAGACAGTGTGGTTTAATAATGTGTTCAGTTCTTCCTTCTATAATGCTTAGTAATATTTTACTTAATTATGTAGGATAATATATTTAAAAAAATAAATACATCAACTTTTACTTCAGGAACGAGTGCCCTTCATATGTTCACCTCTATTTTAATCAGTATTAATGATATCTTCTTCTTTTTTTTTCCATTTGTCTTTTTTATTTTGTTATAAGATTTGTGGTTTTGAATATTTGCTGTTGAGACTGAATTTTCCATGATAAATATAATTGAAACAATGAAATATACACTATTTTCGTTAACATTCTTTTTCCATTTTTTTTTTCATTTTCGAATTATTCATTAGATCTATTATTAGGCCCTATCCCTTTTTATTAACTGCCTCGTATTTTTTGCTAATTAGATCAAATGTAATTCTGTTTGTCAATGCATTTCATTTAAAAGCAAAACAAGATCCATATTGCTAGATATATTTTTCGTATTCATATTTGTATGTATTTTTATATATTGATTTCTGAGGGATGAAATATGCAATGGACCGGAATAGCTGTGTGTCGAAATATAACGGTACCCGATGACGTATGTCCAAATCGGTTGACAGGTAAACAACCGAACGAATGTTGTAGATAGCTCAGAGACTTATACTATAAGTTGTAGCCTACAGTCTATCATTTGTATTGTTATGTGGACGCCTAATTTTTGTCTGGTACCCATATATTGTACTATAACTTTAGAAATCATTAAACAATACGGGATATCTTCGCATCTAAGTAGCCTATCGAGATAGGCACCCCTCGGCTCTCCAAGTCTTTTTATGTACTGCGACAGCGATTTCAACATGCTTACCAGTGCCAAGAAAACTGAATGCACTGAGATGAAACACGTGAAGCCAGATATTTATTAAATTCAACGGCCTTCAGATAATTAAAATATATATAGTGTGATCACGTATAAAGAAAATGTGTGGGAGTAAAGGCGCGGCGCAGACGATGGGTATATCTCGATTGTATCTGGAGTGCGGTGCCTGGAATCTGTGCAATACCCCCAAAAAAGTGCTATACCCAGAAAAAAGTACACTATACCCAATACTGCGATAATATACACAGGATATCCTCTTAGATGGGTTGAGAAATGGGTATCTGGAAAAAATGGTACACTGAATTGGTACCGTTACCGTTATACAGCCAATTCATAGAAAAATCCAATACATCCGGCGCCATTTGCCGGCGCCATTGCTTGTGACGTATTATAAGGTATACCACACCCGATCAAATTCAAGACGATGATGTAGTTTAAATGTTGGTGGGTTTTTCTAAGTTTATAAATTCAAATATATGTATAATTTTTTATTTTTTAAAGTAAGATGATGCCCCATCACCTGTCATTTTGTCACCAAAATGAATTCAATGGATTTTTAATTTTTTTTTTTATTATTAAATATCATGAATTTAACACCAGTATTTAATTATTTCAAACACTTAACACTTTTTAATCTCAAAGGCAGGCATGAGTATGTAATTTAAGTGATTAAATAATTTTTTTGCAAGACAAAATTTCTTCCTTACAAATTGTTTACACTATAAGCTATGTATATTGCTTATTTACCGGGGGTGGGGGGTGGGGGGGGTGGGGGGATGCACCACAGGTTAAACAAGCAATTAATTATAACAATGAAAATAAATAACAATCATTCGGAGGTACTGATACTGGCAAAGTTAACACTTCTGCACTCCTTAACCTTTGTTTAAGCAACAATGCATTGTTCGAAACCTGCGTTACTGACTAGCATACGTTACCAAATCATAGGACATTGTGTTAAAAATTTGTCTAACTTTGCACAAAGTATATGACCGCGTGGTTTTGAAGTTCTTTATGTTTAAGATTCTAATGAAATCAGAAACAATACAGAAATTAGTAATTGGATACAAGTTTGACGAGATCACTGATTTTGAAATCTGGTGATGTAAACAAATTTAACATGGATATGCCAATTTTTAGACGATATTGTTTCCATTTCTGAAATTGTAGATGATGATTCTGACTACATATAATTACGACATTATGGGGGGATGCACCTTATATATTGTAACGTACATTTCTTATATCATAAACTACTCAATTGTATTGAAGATCGAACTTTACATTCCGTCAATCATGATACATTATTTCCACTGTCAGAGAATGATAGTGTCAAATATTCCAAACATTAATATATATTGTTTGTAACATACACGTACGTCTGTTAGCAATGCTAGATTGAAGGAACGTGAAATGTTGTATGAAATATCAGTTGTAAATGATGGTTTTCCTATTAGATATGCTGTTTCAATGTGGTCCTATCAAATCCTTTACAAATACGATTTATAGCTTGAGAATTGTGAATAAAGACGATAGAGCATTTATATAAAAAAATTATCCACCATTTTTTCTGCTTGTCAAGATGTTTTGAGAAGCCAATAAACTTTCAATTTGTGATTCCGACCCCCTTTCCTTTGAAAAACGATGATACCCCCTGGTCAACGGATATTTATTGTTAAGGCAATACTAGTTATACTTGATGATTATGATAGCCCCATATAGACAATTTCATCTCTATTCATATTTGCAGAAAATGTCACTCAACAGAGCGGAAAGTCGACACACACACACATACAGTAAAATATCTTTATCTCGAAGTCCGAGGGACCTAAAAAAACTTCGAGATATCCGGGGGTTCGAGATATTCAAAATCGATCTTGGATATTTTTTTTGAAGGATATTTGATGCATAGTATGGGATTTGCATTATAAACAAAAACCCCGTTGCCGTTTCTTGTAGTTTAATACAGGTTGACAAATTAATATTGTGGAATTTCAAAGACAAACATTTCGTTTTTTAAATATATATAAACATCCAATTGAAATCACAATGTGTTTCAAAATTAAGACGATCGTGCCTGTATGCTTACTGTAAGTTTACTGATGTCCAGGCTCGACTGGGATGTAGTTATTGCGTTGTAATGAAAGAACTTATCACGTAAGAAACAAAAAAGACGGATTAAAAAAAAGAAACCAAACTTTTAAATGTTTATTAAAGAAATTTTCGTGTTTTCTCTGTACTAGTTTTAATGATGAAGCGTGTATTATTAAATGCATTATCGTTATTAAGAGCATTACCTTCAAGCGCACTTCGACGATTTTGTGCGTTTATCTAACCCACATGTTAATGATAGAGCGTGTGTCTTTCAAAACACCATCCCTGGAAGCGGGCGTGTTAGTTCATAATTGGCGGTGAACTTTAGCCGTCATGTTGAAAGGCTTCACTAATCACCCAAGCTGTTGAACCATTTATTGCGACCTGGGTCTACTCGGAAAAGGCGAGCGTGGATTAGCGGTCATTAATTATAATTGATGTAGCCGCGGGTGTGAATGTGTGACTTAACGACGCCAGGTATGGTAAGCAGAGCGGAAATTTGACTGCACTTTGAGATAAACCAGGTGAATTTAGGGTATGGGACCTTGAAAATACTTCGACATAAGCGGAGTATTCGAGATTACCGTGTTCGAAATATCAGAAGTTTTTTTTAATCATTTAGATAGGGAAAACGGCCGGGACCGGCGGTCGACTTCGACTCAAGCGGGGTATTCGAGATAAACCATATTCGAGACACAGATATTTTACTGTATATACCAAAATTAAGTATGGAAAATGAGTTTTGCAAACGTGAAATGTACATTATGTGTGCGTTATCTGTTTTGGAACCCCATGAGTGCAGACACTTAAGGTTTCTAGAATGTGTATGATTTCCTTTATGTCTGAGTTTATAATGTTTGACAACAATATCTTAACACGGTTTCCATTGATGTTTTCAATATTCTGGCAGCATAATTTCGTATCAGACATTATACGTATTGATAGAGACACTAACGCAATATCACCTTTCAAAAATGAATACATGATCTCAGCGAAGCGTACATTAATTTACTTGGTATTGAGGGTGCTTATGTTTGACATTGTGTAAAAAATGAAACGCATTATAATTACATGCATATAATTATATTTGTCTTGTCTTTTCTGCAAACATTTAGCAATATGAATAAGTATAGAAGGACAGTTTTGGAATTCTTTAATTGTTTTTCAGAATAAAGATTTGTGTACATTAACTGAGAATTTATCTATCTATCTATCGATCGATCGATCTATCTATCTATCTATCTATCTATCTATCTATCTATCTATCTATCTATCTATCTATATCTATCTATATATATATATATATATATATCAGCATAAAAAGAATTCTGAGTTTTAGCTAAACACTATGTATTATATATATATATATATAAAGCACTAAATAATCACAACTAGGTACTGAAAATTTTCGCCCCAGCCCGGGGTCGAACCAGCGACGTACGGCACCCACCGCCTAGCAAGATTGTCAAACCATATATGTATATATAATTCTGCTTTATCCAACGATGAGAATTTCATGCCATTTCATGAAGGCCATAATGCTGATCCCTTTATTTGTGTATGGATCAGTCATTTAAACCTTTTTTTCTTTAAGCATGAGATGGTTGAACTGTAAGATGCGAATTGTAAGTGACTGCTCAAAGAAAAAATATATGCATCAAAGTATAAAATTCCGCTAAAAATCTGTATAATGTTATTTAGATTACGGACAGAAAGTCACAAAATCCATAGGACAAAAAGTCACAATGATGATTTTTGATTAGATAGGACAGATAGGATAAAAAGTCACAATGATGACTTTTGATTAGATAGGACAGATAGGATAAAAAGTCACAATGATGATTTTTGATTAGATAGGACAGATAGGATAAAAAGTCACAATGATGATTTTTGATTAGATAGGACAGATAGGATAAAAAGTCACAATGATGACTTTTGATTAGATAGGACAGATGGGATAAAAAGTCACAATGATGACTTTTGATTAGATAGGACAGATGGGATAAAAAGTCACAATGATGACTTTTGATTAGATAGGACAGATGGGATAAAAAGTCACAATGATGACTTTTGATTAGATAGGACAGATGGGATAAAAAGTCACAATGATGATTTTTGATTAGATAGGACAGATAGGATAAAAAGTCACAATGATGATTTTTGATTAGATAGGACAGATGGGATAAAAAGTCACAATGATGATTTTTGATTAGATAGGACAGATGGGATAAAAAGTCACAATGATGATTTTTGATTAGATAGGACAGATGGGATAAAAAGTCACAATGATGATTTTTGATTAGATAGGACAGATGGGATAAAAAGTCACAATGATGATTTTTGATTAGATAGGACAGATGGGATAAAAAGTCACAATGATGACTTTTGATTAGATAGGACAGATAGGATAAAAAGTCACAATGATGATTTTTGATTAGATAGGACAGATGGGATAAAAAGTCACAATGATGATTTTTGATTAGATAGGACAGATGGGATAAAAAGTCACAATGATGACTTTTGATTAGATAGGACAGATGGGATAAAAAGTCACAATGATGATTTTTGATTAGATAGGACAGATGGGATAAAAAGTCACAATGATGACTTTTGATTAGATAGGACAGATGGGATAAAAAGTCACAATGATGACTTTTGATTAGATAGGACAGATAGGATAAAAAGTCACAATGATGATTTTTGATTAGATAGGACAGATAGGATAAAAAGTCACAATGATGATTTTTGATTAGATAGGACAGATAGGATAAAAAGTCACAATGATGATTTTTGATTAGATAGGACAGATAGGATAAAAAGTCACAATGATGACTTTTGATTAGATAGGACAGATAGGATAAAAAGTCACAATGATGATTTTTGATTAGATAGGACAGATGGGATAAAAAGTCACAATGATGACTTTTGATTAGATAGGACAGATGGGATAAAAAGTCACAATGATGACTTTTGATTAGATAGGACAGATGGGATAAATATATATAAGTATACATATGATTACATAAAAGAAAAGAGACGCCCTGTTGTGATTAAGCCATTGAATACTTTTATTTATTTATTTATTTGTTTATTTTTTTTTGCATTGATACATGCCAAAACATTGAATTAAGCTCTCCTTCGTGAAATAAAGTAATGGGTCATAACATTGAATTTTATCTCTAATCTTTTCTACTTGTATTAGTTCGGGGGGGGATATACATGTACAGATACTCAGCTGAGAAGTGAATTGAGGTGGGGACACTATTAAGTTTTATTAGACATCCATGTATTAATTCTTCTTTACTTTTGATGATACTTAAAAATTTTTTTTATCAATTTTATGAATAAATTCAATTAATTAAACAGAATTGAAATATTGTAGAAATACCAATACTGATACACCTTAACCTATACATTTTATGCATGGGAATTTACTCTATTTTTTCTTTTTTGTTCAGCTTGATTTTGTTTTCATTTTGCACATGCCACTAACAAAACAAAAGTATTCATTAATTAACAAGCAACATTTCTGACATTTTTTCTGGGTTTTTTCCCCCATCGTCTCGATATAAAGAGCTATTGTATGATTTCGGAAATAAATTCAAATTTTATATTGTAGTAATATTACTATACTTATATACCAGCCTAGGTAGCTTAGCGATTAGATAACCTAATATCTTGTAATGCAGGGGTCCTGGATTTGATCCCTTCTTTGCTAAAATATATTTGTACTGTCCTTATATATACAACCTTCTGTAATACATAACTTTTGATTGAAACAATTAGAAACTATCAAAATACTGAGTACCGGTATGCTATTTCTAAAACAGACATGGTAATTTACGACGTAGATCTACGCCAAGATTTTTTTTTGTAGAAACGAAATTGAGTGCACATTCATGAAAATTGATATATTATATATTATTGAGAAACGTCGCATAAGTCCTCAAGTGATAAAACACCGCAAAACAATTCTCACTGTTTTGAATATTATAATTAACCCATGCGTTGATTAATTGAGGTCATATAATCACCTTAGAGTTTAGATTAAACTAAATCTAGATAAGAATACATATATTTAAGTAAGTTATTACCTACCGTAAGAAAAGGGTTTGAATAAGATTTCATTCAAACATATAATTTAAGGAATACATATTGCAGCTACATGTAGTAGTAGATGTAGATGGAATGGGGAGAACAAGTTATTACATTGTAATACATTTTAGATGGGACATAAGATTTTGATATGTTTGCATATATTCATCTTGGTACATGTATTTCTCTTAAAATGAATATTATTTATTGATTTTGTAGGAAGTGTCATATTGTCATTTTGGTGGGGGCCAAGTCAGAAGCATCAGTGTATGTTCGATGCTTATGTTGCCTCAAAAGATATGAAAGGGTGTGGTTCATTTAACCGAAAAGAATTTCTATCAGGACAGCAGATCACATTATATTTTAGTTGCCTCTATGCTATTGAGAAGACGATTAGCTATGATGACTATATATGCGCAAAATTAGAAAATGAAAAAGAATGTGTGTGCTTATATTGTCTATTTTGTAATATATGATTCTAAAATAAAGGTATACCATTTATAATAGGATACGATTATGAAATATTCATCACCGGAACCCACTGCTCAAAGGCCGTAAATTTAAGCGCCGAGCATAGGCCTAAATTTTGCAACCTCGCTGACATACGAGTGAAAACTTCTTCGGCGCGACGTTAAATGATAATCAATGAATCAACCTGTGGGTTCCAACGATGTCAGATATTAAAGATATTGACTTTCCCAGCATACTAAATGACTTCAATATGACCATCATTGGTATGTTACAGTTACAAGCAAGATCTTCTTATGATGTTGAAATATAATTCACATAGCTATATTTAAAAAGATACGTTAAACGAGTGACACTGATGAACGTCCAGACGTCCTAGAAAATAGAGACCCTCAATTTTTTTTAATCACATGCCAAGGTCACGAGTCGAGGTCAAAATACTTCCTCATAAGTAACTATGTAAATTGTCAAGTCATGTAATAAGAAATGTTAGTTTAATAGATTTCATACATGGTACTGGCATAATATTTCTTGCACATACATAGTAAGCAGAGCTAATATTGAACTACAGAGGGGGGGGGGGGGGGGGGTTAGTTGGTTAATTCCTCATGAATCAATGATAAATTACAATCTTTATGTATCCTATTTTGTTTATTTAACTTGAACAATTTTTAAGATCAATGATTCAATTTCAATGTCACACTTATTTCGATTGGCAAGATGAAAAAATGTACATGATAGTTTGAAATAACTGAAATATTCAAATATGCATTTTCTAAATATGGTAGTTATTTTGATGAATTGTAAAGATATACAATGCAATTTGTGATACATTTACAATACACAAATAGAAATCATGCACATTTGAAAAAAACAAAAACAAAAACTATGCATTGATTTAATTATCTGTTACAAATTAAGAGTTTTTATGATTGAAGAACATGCATGATGTATAACAAAATGAGATTTACTTGAAAAGAATGTGAACATCAAGTTTGCTGTTTTGTGATATTTTGTTACCATAGCAACCATGTGATATGAATTATCTATCAGTATTAATATTTTATCAACTATAACATTGACTTCAGTTGAATCTGTCTATAAAAGCATTTTTTAATTAGTCTAAAAAATTATTTATTTTGCACGGATTTCGAATTTAAAAAAGAGATCAATTTTCGTTTCCATGTCAACCAACATGACTTCTCATATTAAACTTGTTAAAATTAGTAGCAGTCGGTTATTAAGATTATATACTTTGAATACATAGAAAATTGTATTTTGAATTACATTGAAAAATGCATCTCTACTGTCATATGATGATGAAATGCATCATTTTGTTTCCATGGAAACACAGCTTAGATGGTAGATTCCCAAACATGTCTCATTGTTATATGATAGTACTATATCTAATGTATGTTGTACAAGCATTTATAGATTTCAAGCTGGATGTGGGAATTTTTATCCATCATTCAAATTTGCCTCTAAATTAGCTTTTTCAGAATGTATCAAACAACCCTCTTTTCCAGACAGAATGAAAATATAACAGAATTATTCAAACCTTTAACTAAATATCAATTACATTGAAAAATGCATCTCTACTGTCATATGATGACGAAATGCATCATTTTGTATCCATGGAAACACAGCTTAGATGGTAGATTCGTCAATAAGTAAACAACACACTAATGGTACTACACTCAACACTCGATGGTTTAACATCACGCAGTAAACAACACGATAACGGTACTACACACAACACTCCATTGTTTAACACCTCGCAGTAAAAAACCCACTGACGGTACTACAAATGTAATTTTTCAAATTTAAGTTAAATCGTGGTATCTTGTTTAGCAAACTGTATTAAACGATAAAAGAAGCAATAATTTCTTCCACTCCTGGAGAAATAAATGACAAAATATTTTGATTTCTTGAATTTCGTTATTGGGAGAACTTACTTGTTTCCAAAAACTCTTAAAATTTGCGTCATTTTATTAATTTCACCTTATCAAAATTATAGAAAATAGTACAAATGATTAAATATGAGACTTATTCCAGGACCATTAACGTGTTGTTTACTTATTGACGTTAAACCATGGAGTGTTGTGTGTAGTGCTGTTAGTGGGTTGTTTATTCATTGACGTTAAACATGGAGTGTTGTGTTTAGTGCCGTTAGTGGGTTGTTTACTTATTGACGTTAAACCATGGAGTGTTGTGTGTAGTGCTGTTAGTGGGTTGTTTATTCATTGACGTTAAACATGGAGTGTTGTGTGTAGTGCTGTTAGCGTGTTGTTTACTTATTGACGTTAAACCATGGAGTGTTGTGTGCAGTACCATTAGCGTGTTGTGTACAGTAACGTTAAGGCATAGAGTGTTGTGTGTAGTTACATTAGCGTGTTTTTACTGAGTAACATTAAATCACGGAGTGTTGTGTGTAGTACCGTTAACGTGTTGGGTGTATTTTGTTGCGTAGATCTGACTTTGTGTTTGTTAGAATCTAATGTCATTGTTAGACCGACGGCATGTTGTGTGTTAAGAGGAATTTTAGATTTGCTTCGTTTAGTTATAATTTGTATTCCCTAGCGTAAATAATGAGAAAATACGGCACACGGTTGCATCACACTCCAAAAGTAAACACTGCCTTATTCTATGACAAACAACGCCTCATACTTGATGTTTCTTATTATTTGCGTTAGGGAACACAGCACGACGTTATAATACCCCACATTTCCGGATGCGGTATACATTCGCGCAGTTTAAATCAACATAGCGTTATTTGGTCATGTTTCCTTACGTAGATATTAAAAAAATTGAAACTTTTGAGTGGAAGGGGTTATTATGTCGTAGAATAATACAATGCTTTCTCGATTAGATGTATAATATTTTTCTGCGCAAGTGTATGAGATAGTGATGCGACCATGTTGTGTTCCCTGGCATAGTCAATGAAAAACCTGTGTGAGGTGTTGTTATGTTATGGAATAACGCAATGCGTACTAGACTGGTTATATGATATTTTGCTGCGCGAGTGTATGAGCTAGTAACACGACTTTGTTGCGTTCTCTCACGTAAATCTACAAAAAATTGAAGTATGAGGTGTTATGTCGTAGAATAACGCAATGCTTAATTGAATGAGGTTCTGATAATTGCCTGCGCAAGTGTATGAGCTAGTGCGTCCATGTTATGTTTGCTAACGTTAATAATAAGAAATTCGAAGTGTGAGGCATTAGAATAACGGTATGTTAATCTCTGCGAGTGTATGACGCAACGTTGTTGTGTTTTCTTACGTGAATACATGTAATGGGATACTTTTAAGTTTAAGGTAGTAACGCGACTATGTTGTGTTTCCCAAGGTAAACTAGTTCTAATTGTAACGGGGACCGTTACAGATGTTCCCCAAACCTCCCCCAATTAAAAAGTGATGTTCTTGTGAATCTATAGGAAAAAATCATTTTATTTTAGCCTTTAATTACATGTAGTACGTTCAATATGGTCATTTCAGTACCAAGAAATGAAAGAAAGCGTTGCACGTGCATACACGCGCACGCGTGTATGATTCCGAATTTCTGTTGATGTCGTTCAACAGGCATTTGTATCATATACCCACAGTATGAATTTCATAACGTTTCCACCAAATATAAGGAAGTTATAGCGATTTTAAAATTGTCCAATCAGAAATCAGCACACGTGCATGCATGTGCTGAGCAGTCATTCTAACCACAGCAATTTGTAAGGAGTACCAAGATACATCTAAACCCCTAATATGAATAGAATTTGATGAAAAACAAAAACGTTATCGTCCTTTAAAAATTGAACATTTAAAAAACGTCTCACGCGCATGCGCGTGTGCGTTGGCATTTTTTGTTACACCAACATATAGATACACATGTTATCTACATATGCTGTGAATATCATCTCATTCGCTTCATAAATAAAATAGTTACATACGTTTTAGCATTATCCAATCAAAATGAAGCGCACGTGCATGCGCGTGCAAATTGGTAATTTTGACCATGTAAATCAGTTAAGGGTCTCAATATCTACCTATGATATGAATTTCAAGCCATTTCAATGAACAACAAAAAAGTTAGACTGATTCCAAAGTTAGCGTACAAATTTTGTAATGCGCGTGCACGCGCATGCGTGCGCGTGTTGGCAAAATAACTATTATTTTTCATATGTACAAATGATATACTATCATCCTATTTAGGTTTTATATCGCTTCCTTCAATATTCTGATTTTCCATTTTTTGTACCAAAATTGCAATGCACG
Organism: Ostrea edulis; assembly: GCF_947568905.1. Classification (NCBI taxonomy): domain Eukaryota; kingdom Metazoa; phylum Mollusca; class Bivalvia; order Ostreida; family Ostreidae; genus Ostrea; species Ostrea edulis. The sequence continues at coordinate 26,065,184 of NC_079165.1, read as the reverse complement.
TGCGCGTGCGTGCATGCACGTGCAAACAAAATGACTATCACTATGCACATCTACAAACGCTATACTATCATCCTGGAAAGTTTCATATCGATCCCTTTTGTAGTTTCTGAGAACACTACCGGACAAAAAAGTACCGGAGAAAAAGAATAATAATAATAACTAGAAACTCATTACTAGTAATGAGTAGGTCTTCCGTTAGATCACTTCCGGTAAAGAGCTTTCTGTTCCTACGAAAACCATTTAAATATATCAGAAAATGTGCCTTAACAATGAATGAGAAATGTATTATCGAATTTTTTACTCATTTCTCGTAACTTCCGGTGATGACCGGAAGTACTTTTATGATGCGTTTTCCTATAAATGACAGCGACTCTTTACTGTCTATATTCCCTGAAAATTTCAAGTCTCTATCTGAAAGAGTTCTCAACAAAAAGAAGTAGACTAAAGAAAGAAAAAGTAGTAGGTTACTACCGACCGGAAGTCAATTTTGAAAAACAAAATGATCCAAACTCTAGAAGTTGATACTTTTATTATGACATGTGAAAATCATATGAAAGACTTCAAATATACGCGAGGTTTATGGTGACAAAGAGATGAAAAGTAAAAATGTATTTTATCAAGAAACCGGAAGTAGTTGTTTTGACTACCAACGGAGTCAATATTCTTTTGACACTTTCAAAGAGACTTAATAAACTAGTATAGGTTTCAATTTACAAGAAAAAGTTTGAAATTTGCGATTCTTTCAATCACTTCCGGTGACGACAGGAAGTGACGGTCGACATGTTCAACCCTCTACTGCACGACTGCAAACGGAGATTTATAATTCCTGAATAATTGATGAACCTATATTTTACCTTTTCCAAGAAAAATGCTGGACAAAATTCCTTTTGAGAAACAGAAAATCGCCCATATTTTCCGACCGGAAGTGAATTTTGTAAAAACAAAAATAGTTATAGGAAGGTCCTTTCATAAGACATTATTCCTGAAAATTTCAAGAAAATATATCCACCATCTCTGAGAAATCACTCGAAGAAATCGGAAAATCGACATTTTTCAAATACTTCCGGTATAGACCGGAAGTGACGGAGGAAAAAATTGAATGTATGTGTACAATGGACTAATGTTAGTTGATCAACTCTACAAGTTTCAAGCGTCTATCTATATTCATTATTGAGAAACTGAAAAAACAAGGTTTGAATATGTCCACCCCATATCTCACGACCGGAAGTGAATTTTACAAAAATATTTAAATATACACTAGACATTTATAATGTCTATAACATATGTAAAATTCAAATCATTAACTTGTTTTATGACCGAGATTTATGGCACTGAAAAATGAGAGAATGAATAGTTTTTCTTTCATATAACCGGAAGTTGGAGATTCAACTTCCGGTGGGGTCAATAGTTTTTGAGAATTAGAACGAGACCTAATAAACCGATATAGGTTTCGGTGACGACCGGAAGTGACGGCCGACATTCTTACCCCCCTACTGCACCCCTACAAAGTGAGATCTATTAACTCTGAAATTTTGGTGACTCTATCTTTTACCGTTTCTGAGAAAAACGATTGACAACGAAAACAGCTCATAAGCCGTATTTGCCGACCGGAAGTGAATTTTACAAAAATATTTGACGTTACTCTAGACATTTCTAGTGACTATAATATATGTAAAACTCAACTCATTAACTAGTTTCATGACCAAGATTTATGGCATTGAAAAATGAGAGAATGAATAGTCTTTCTTTGATATAACCGGAAGTTGGAGATTCAACTTCCGGTGGGGTCAACATTTTTTGAGAATTAGAACGAGATATAGTAAACCAAAGTAGGTTTCAATTTGAAAGAAAAAAGTTTGAAATTGATGATTTATTTGATCACTTCCGGTGACGATCGGAAGTGACGGCGACAAAAAATATTACATGCATGCACCATAGAGAAAATAGATCTATCATCCCTGAAAGTTTCATTCGATTATCTTTAGTGGTTTTCAAGTTTACCCCCGGACAAAGTTTCTTTCAAAAACCGGAAAATCGGACGTATCTGACGAACGGAAATGAATTTTGAAAAAATGAAAAAAATGCCTCGAGGTACCATCGTTGTCTATAACCTGTGAAAGTTTCAGGAAAATCCATCCAGCAGTCTCGGAGACGAAAGGGAAATAATAATAATAATAATAATAATAAACAGTAGAATCACTAGAAGGTCTTCCGTTGGAAACGGAAGACCTTAATAATAATAATAATAAGAAACAGAGTAAAAACAATATGTTCCCAAACTTTGTTTGGGGAACATAATAATAATAACTAGTTCTAATTGTAACGGGGACCGTTACAGATGTTCCCCAAACCTCCCCCAATTAAAAAGTGATGTCCTTGTGAATCAATAGGAAAAAATCATTTTATTTTAGCCTTTAATTACATGTAGTACGTTCAATATGGTCATTTCAGTACCAAGAAATGAAAGAAAGCGTTGCACGTGCATACACGCGCACGCGTGTATGATTCCGAATTTTTTTTGATGTCGTTCAACAGGCATTTGTATCATATACCCACAGTATGAATTTCATAACGTTTCCACCAAATATAAGGAAGTTATAGCGATTTTAAAATCGTCCAATCAGAAATCAGCACACGTGCATGCATGTGCTGAGCAGTAATTCTAACCACAGCAATTTGTAAGGAGTACCAAGATACATCTAA